>NC_081182.1:98881493-99181493 GCF_029867415.1 Vicia villosa
GGGTTTTGAACGTGCTCTTGTTCCCCAGACCGTGTTGTTGATTGGAGCTTCAGAGCAGGTTGAAGAACATTTGAAGATGAAGCCATAGAGAAATTTCTGATTAAGAGAACGAGATTTTGAAGAAATTGAAGATGTTTGGTTTTTTGAAGAAGATGAAGAAATAGGAATGAAAGGTTGTGTAGAAGTGCAAGACCAAGTATTTAAAGGTTTAACGGAAACCCTTTTTAAATCTTTTGGGTAAAATCCAAAGAACACATGGCGGCTGGTGATTTAATCCAACGGCGGTCGAATAAAGTTAGCTTCACTCCTAGTATGTAGGAGTAATGATCAAGAAGTAAGGTTAAAACGTGGGAATGTAAGTTATGAGAAGACATCTTTGAAAATGACAAGACGTTTCGGAAACAGGGTCATCAATGATTATGACGTTAGTCAGCAGTCTTGGAACTCTCAAAGATCAATAAAGAACGAAATCTTATAATGACAAGAAACGCCTATTTCTGTTGACTCTCGAAACAGGCATTTATTGGGGGCAATTTGTTAGCTGAAGATTTCGTTTTGTAGTATTTATCCTTCGAAGAAGTAGAAAATCGAAGGAAAGATGGTTACTGATGGCCATCCCTTAAAAATAAAAGAATGGCTACTGATGGTCATGCTTCGAGAGTAAAGATTTCTAAGTTCGCTATGAAGATAATGAATACTGAAAGCTGGTGAAAAGTATGTGTCTTCGGGGACTTAGACAAATTTATAAATATATTCAAGTATTACTACTTAGCGTGTTTTTTTCGTAGTGTTTGTTTAATACACTGCCACGCGTCGAAGACAGACTCAGGCGGGAAGATTTGAAATTCGAAGACGGTTTCGTAACTGTCCAAGTAACAGATGGCATCGCTAGAAGTTCTTATGAGAAACGTGGCAGCAGATTAGTATAGGACCGTTAAGGTCGAAACTAGTATAAATAGGAGTCTTAATGTTAGGATTCTGTGTGTTCATTTTGTACAAATCACTCACATATTTACTCAAGTATCAAGCGTTAAGAGAAAGAGTTCGCTGAGAAAATGTACGTATGACACCACCATTTTAATACATGTGTATTATCTTTTGTTTTTAAATATCTTCCAGAATTACTGCATTTCGTTTACTTCTTGCCATTTACATTTCTGTATCTTTATGTTAATGTCATTTACTTTCGAATTACTTTCATGTTATTTACTTTCAAAGTCTTTAACATTTCTGCAGTTTAAGATTCTTTACGTTTCAATAGTCCTTTTAATTTTCTATGTTATGTTACTTATCTTTTCGCTGAAGTCACATTTATATATAACAAAGTGATTGTCAAGACTATTGGTTCTTTAATCGAACAACTCTTATTGAAGAAGACAAATAATGAATATGGTTCGAATGAACGTTGATGACAATCTTCTTGACTATGTGTCCTAGGATCAATCTAGTCGATCCTGCGAGTAACCAAATCATATTTATTATAGTTTGGAAGACTAGCGGTTGTTTACCGGAAATCACCGTAAACACCAACATGTTTGATAATTCGGCTTCGAGAGCCGTCTTTCTTTTATTCTCGGCTATATAAGCCGAAATCTTTTCGAAGAATGATGACTCAAACATCATCAACGTCGTCATCCCAGCCTGTTGGCCGTATTGTTGGATAATGCTCTATTGGTGCGGTATCTTCTGGGCCATCCATTATTTCCCTATTCCACTGGAATCCATTTGGGTGCAAGGACAAGTAATACAAAGCATTCTTGTTTGGGGTGTATATATCTTCCGCAGCATGGCAAGGTCCTATGTTTGCCAAGTTCCTATCGAAGTTAGTTTTATTAACTTGATTAACTTCAGCCATGTAATAACTTTGATCCCCCTCAATATTCTCTACTATGGCATCTTCTCTCCAAATGGTTAACCTTTGATGCATTGTCGAAGGCACAGCAGCAACTCCATGGATCCACTCCCTTCCGAGTAAGAGGTTATAATTTTCTTTTGCTGGTATGACCATAAACATAGTTGACCTCGTGACTGAACCCACCGTTAGATTTACTTGGACAACTCCCAAGGTTTGCCTTATTTTGCCTTCGTAGTTAGACAAGACCATGTTATGTGGCCTTATATCAGTATCAAACATACCAATTCTCTTCAGCATGTATTGGGGCATTAGGTTCACCGCTGCCCCTCCATCTACCAGGACTTTATTAATGCCAACATTTTCAATCTTAGCCCTTATGTAGAGTGGTTTCAAATGGTTTTGCATACCTTCATCAGGCCTCTCGAAGAAAGCATTCTGCTCTTCAACTGCACCATTGTTCAACACATAGTAACACACAGGTCTGTGTTTCGCCATCTCTTCGACGTCAGCCTCTTCACAATCTTCAACTTCAGTTTCTTGATTAAACTCATGAGGGAGTACAGACACAACATTGCAGTTGAGGTTTATAGATGATACCCCATCAGAGTCAAAATCATTTGTCATTCTATCATCCTCTTTCCAAGGGCTGGAATGCATCTTTTCCTCTTCTTTCTCATTTTCTGAATCAAACAGTTTACGTTCCACTGGAGGTTTGCTTGACCTTGCCCCCTGGGTTGGGACTTGGTTACTACTAGATTCTCCGATTTCCCTCGGTTTGTATTCTCATTGAGCCTTCTTCATCCTCTGGTGTCTTCTCCATTGGGATCTGGACATAGGATTTTTGCCTTTGTAGTTCTCCAACCTGTACATCTCTCGATTTGAGGTTTGGAATTGTTTCCTATACGCCATTGCAGTCCTTCCCCCTTGGTCCCAACTTTGCCATTTGTTGGTCCTTGCACCAGCTTGCATCCATCTGTCCCTAGGTACGTTCGCAGGGACCTTGAATGTGACTCCTCGAGCTCTAGGATGTGGGCTGTCAGGTCTCTTCGATGGAGTCCATATATCGAAACCATACAGGTTAGGACGAAGTCCCTGAGTTTCTCTACCCATATAGCAATACACCCTTTCGAATGACCGTGCCTGTATTTCGTCATAGATTGCTCCACATCTGGGACATAGTGCAATTTCAGTGTTTTCCCTGTGGCATTTTACCAGGAAGCCCACCAGGCTTTCTTCCATCTTTGGGTATACCTTTAGCAAAGGATTTCCTCCTCTCCATGGTTGTTCCAATCTTTCTCGCAGGGCCCTTTCGAAGTTAGCCTGGACCCTTCGATTCAGCATGATCGAACACCTTGGACACAACCATTGTTTTCCGCCAGTCTTTTCATGGCAATTCCAGAGATAATCTTTCAGGGTTTCTCCTCTTGGCGGAATTTCAATATTTCCCTTTTGCCTTGTCAACCATTTTTCCAGTTCGTCAATTTCAAACAAAGGCCGTCTAACATTGACCATGTTAACATTTGCTGGAGGGGCTTCAGAAATCTGAATTTGTTGAAGTTTCACCCTGAGGTCTTCAGTGGCCTCGCTGGTTTCTTCTTTCAAAACTCCAGTCGTCTCAGCATTGGAGGATTCTTCAACATCAGTATTGAAGACTTTATTGTTATTTAGGCCTTCAGTAGCCTGCTTTCCAATTGACATCATTTCTGGTTCAGCAACTTCGACTTCAGACACCTCTACCATGTTGACATCACGTGGTTCACACAGGTTAGTGTCAGCCACGTTCAAGGGGTTTGTGTCGACCTTCATATGGCTCTTGGCCTTATCAGCAAATTTCAAACGTCCATCCCTGATAGCATTCTGAATTAGATCCCTGAAAAGAAAACATTGTGAGGTTTTATGGCCTAAAAAACTGTGATATTTACAAAAGCCTCTCTTCTTCCGTTGTTCTAACGGAGGAATTTTGGAATTAGGAGGCACTATCATTTGGCCATCTTTCACTAGTAAATCAAATATTTTGTCACACTTAGTGACATCAATTGTATAAGTTTTCTTAGGAAATCTATCGCTCTTATCACTCTCTACTGGATTTTTTCCATTGGCAGGGGTAAGTAATTTGCAAGCATAAGGCGGTGCTTCTTTTAGTTCGGCTAGATCTATTTCGACCTCTTCTACGTTGTATGAGTCTTTGAAAGATTCACTGTCAACGTCTTCAGCTTCGACGTATGCTACCCTTTCTTTCTTGTAGCCCTTGTTTGCCCTAGCTT
Source organism: Vicia villosa (assembly GCF_029867415.1). Taxonomy (NCBI): domain Eukaryota; kingdom Viridiplantae; phylum Streptophyta; class Magnoliopsida; order Fabales; family Fabaceae; genus Vicia; species Vicia villosa. Next base: position 98,885,613 of record NC_081182.1, read on the forward strand.
TTTCTGCTTTTAAGCGTTCGACCTGTCGAACCCTGTCTGCCAACTGGGCCATATCCCTTAGGTATTGAGTATCCAGTTTCTTTCGAATTGAATAATCTAAACCACCGGCAGCCATTTCAACTAGTTCATGCTCCGGGACGGTCGTGAAACATCTTGATTTTAACAAACGGAACCTATTTAGGTACTCATCTATAGGTTCTGTGAACTTCCTCTTGATGCTAGCCAATTCTTTCAGACTTATCTTGGTCTGACCCATGTAGAATTGTTCATGGAATAATCTTTCCAAGTGTGCCCAAGCATCTATCAAATTTGGGGGTAAGGTAGTGAACCAAACAAAAGCATTTTTCGTCAGCGAACTAGGGAAGTATTTAATCCTTAAATCCTCATTCCCTGCTAAATCTCCTGCTTCTGTCAGATATCTGGCAATATGTTCCACCGTTGATTCACTAGTGTCCCCTGAAAAATTTGTGAATTTGGGTACTTTGGTCCCTCTTGGTAATTCTGTTTGCATAATATAATCCGCTATGGGGGATGTATAATTTGGACGTCGAAGTCCAGTACTGAGGCCATTATTGGCCATAACTCTCTCTATCATGGCAGTTAGGTTATTCTCTGTAGCCAGTTTTTCTCTCCTGACTCTCTGAACTACTTCGTCTGGGTGTTCGTTCCTACCTACTACCCTTAATCTGGGTCTTTCTTCCTCAAACTCTTGCTGGACGGGAACAGTTCTTTGATTCGAAGCCTCTAAATCTATTACCCGATTCCTTTCGACCATTGTTGTTCTTTATGGAGGAATCACGCCAGCAGTGGTTGCACTAGGCGGAGGGACCGCATTTTGGATACGTTCTAGAATGGGATCTCCTTCTCGATAAGAGGATTGGTTATTTCTTTGCTTGGGTGGTTGGACTCCCATGAACTCTGCCATTCGATTCATTTGGGACGATATCTTTTGAAAAGTTTCCACATTCTCCCGATTAGTATTAGCAATATTTGTTGCTAATGGATTTAAAATTGACGCTAATTCTTTGGCCAGGATTCCTAACATATCATGGTTACTTGCGTCCATCTCTTGTCGGAATGCTGCTTGATTGCTTGTGGTAAAATTGGGTATTTGGGCAGAGAAGCTAGTATTTTGTGCGCTTCGACCCACTGAACCAGCATTTGGCGAAAACGTCGCAGGGTTAGTTGTAGTGTATGTAGGTCCTGCTCCTCGTGTACCTGCCATGTATGCATATGGCATTCCATATTGACTGTTTGGTCTCCATTCGAACGCGGATGATCCTGGGGTAAATAACTGATTTGCAGCATTTGTCGAGGCAAGTTGCATTTCGCTCGCACTTGAGGATGGAGGCGCGGTAGTCGACACTGAAACTGGAATAGTCCCTGTCGTTGCTGCATTATTTTCAGGTATAGCCTGGGAACTATCCATAGGTCTCGATCCAGTCGGACCCGGTATATCCTGCGCTCCTTGAGTAGAAGTCGAAACATACGTAGAATTTTCCGCTCCTGTTCCTGACCCTTGTGGGGGATCTTGATCTCCCCCTGCACTGGTCGTAACGACCATTTTCTTGTTGTACCTTCGTTTGGGAATCGCTTGTGCACTGTTTGTTAATTTACCGTTCCTAAGGTTCATACAAGGTCTTGATATTTTCTAGACAAAACAAAACAATCGATTAATAACAATCTGCTTGACACTGTCCCACCGGGTGTGCCAATTTGTTTACGGTGATTTCCGGTAAACAACCGCTAGTCTTCCAAACTATAATAAATATGATTTGGTTACTCGCAGGATCGACTAGATTGATCCTAGAACATAGTCAAAAAGGTTGTTATTCATGATAGTTCGAATTATGTCTATGGTTGGTGTGTCTTGAAATAAGAAATACTTAATCAAGGAAATAAAGATTAGCAATCACCTTGTTATACACGTAAATATAACACCAGCGAAAGGTAAGTTAAAGATAAAATATAAGACAAAACTGTAAAAGTGCAAGAATCTTAAAGTGCAGAAAAGTTAAATGCTTCGAAGATAAATAACATGAAAGTAAAGAGTGCAGGAATGTAAATGACAGAAAGTAAATGGAACGCAGTAATATCGAAAGATACTTGAATAAAGGAAAATACACATGTATTTAAAATGGTGTTGGTGTCATACGTACATTTCTCAGCGAACTCTTTCTCTTAACACTTGATACTTGAGTAATATGTGAGTGATTTGTACAAAATGAACACACGGAATCCTAATACTAAGACCCTTATTTATACTAAATTTGACCCTAACGGTCCTACACTAATCTGATGCCACGTTATTCTTCGAGAATCCCTGGGATGCCATCTGTCTTTGTGCAGTTATATAAACTACTTCGAAATTCAAATCCTCCCGCCTGAATCCTCTTTCGACGCGTGGCAACGTAATTAAAATCGAGAATGCCACGAAAACACACTAAGCTTCAGTACTTCGCATATTTCGCAAAAACGTCTAAGTCCCAAAGACCATTCTTCTCGAATTTAGCTTCGGCGCTCACTATCTTTGTTCCAACTTAAACATCATTCTCGAAGCATGGCCATCAGTATCCATTTTTTATCTTCAAAGATGGTCATCAGTAACCATCTCCTTCGAATTTCAGACCTTCGAAGGACATTCTTCCCAAACGAAATCATCAGTTAACACTTACAGAACCAATTATTGTCACAGGGAGCTAGTTCTCCTTTTTTATAGAAAGAAGAAACTTTTCTCGAAGCACAAGAAACTAGCCTGAACCAAGATTTTAACTGTCCAAGTTCACCTTATTAGAAGAACATACAGCAGAAGCAGCTGACATAACCCGGAGCACAATAGCAAAGGTTCTTCATAGACATTAACATTCAGGATGTTAGAATATCTGGTAGAACATCATGCACACAGGAGCAGAAGTAAAACAACAGCACTAACAACAGCTGCAACACCATCATTAAGACCAACATGACAGGCTATCATGCTTCCCCTAAATAGTTGCATTTAGAAAGCAACCAAAACTAGAACCTTATAAATAGCATGGCAATACATGCAACAATCTTTACTACTACTACTACTCCTCCTATTATACAAGAAAAAACTACTACTAATTCTATTATAAAAACTCCTACTCCTATCATAAAAACTATTACTACTACTACTACTACTATACTCCCCCTTTTTAGCAAAAATTGACAAAAATAAAGTACATGGACAAAGACACCTACTAAAAAAATACAGATTTTTGTTCTTTTGAATATGACATAAAAAACTACCCAATTCTTCCACCCGAGTCCTTGTAGGTGACCCAATCTTCATCTGCATCTGAGTCAGAGTCTTGAACATGATATTTCTTGAATGACTTCATCTTTGACACAGATTTCTTCCCAGTTGCTGATGCTCCAGTAGATGTTCCAACATTGGACGTAATCTTCTTTGAATAAGTATTCTCATCCTTCTTGGCTTTCAGTAAGAGACTATTTTTATCCTCATCATTTTTATTTGATGTGCTCATGTTTGAAACACAAGTTGAGAGAAGAAGCATCCAGTAAGGTATTTAAATGCAAAGAGAGTTGCCTTGGTTGTAACAGTTCCTTGCTTGTAACGAGAGCTTGATTAATGAGAGATTGCTTGAAATACGTGAAATCATCTTTGAAATACGTGAAAATTCTTTTGTTTTGTGGTGAAGCAAAATTTTTAAAAACTTTCAATAATAAAATCAATTTGAAATTGTTCATCTAAAATTATATCTTCAATGGTGATCTCATGAACAATCTTTTGAAGTTCATGACATTGAGCCTCCACTGATCTTTTATCACCCATCTAATACTACAAGTCGTGACTAACAACATACTTCCTTACTCTGACCTCTTCAGTATCATACTTTTTTCTAAGAGATTTCCAAACCTATTTTGTAGTATCACAACTATTGAAATAGTCATACATATCATCTGCGAGTCCATTCAAAATATGATTTTGTAGAGATATTCATTCTCTTTTCATAAGGCAATTTCCTTTATGAGTTGTAAATTGTTTTCTTTAATATGTGTATCAGATTCGGCTTTAACACTATTAGTGTTCCATCTGAATCAACATTGTTAGTCAGTTTGGTTGATTGTTGAGTGCGACATAGCGGCAAGCAACAAAAGATTTGGAAGTATTACACTGAGAATTATCGTGTCCACAGAGAATGGTTGGTTAGAATGTCGTTCAACGGTTCCATCATTTTTGAGCTCGGGTTAAAATGGATTGAAAGTAAAAGCGGAAAATAAAACCTATGAACAGAAAATAATTACATTATTCGGATAGAATAACTTATCAGACATACAAATATACTCACTCGTCACATACTTAAACTTATCGAACAATTATACTCAACCAACGATACTTGTCAATGTCATCACGTATCAACCAATAAACCTACTGTATCATCTCAGAGGCGATCTTTCCACACACCTCGACAACACAGAAGACAATCGTGTTGCTTGCACCGACGATCTCTCGGCACAACACAAGTAATACATAGGAATTAAGCATAGATACCCAAGTGAATGTTAGCTCTAAATCTATCTCTAGAGTCTAGAAACTAACACATAATCATCCTAGATAAGGATTCGAGCAGTATATGTCTATAACAACCCAAAACCCAGCCTTAGAACAAAAATCCAGGATAACAATAGACAAAGATTTGTAAAACAAGTTTTATATAACGCCATGGGCGACAAATATACATAATTTCAGAGTAAATACATAAAAAAACCTAACTACAAGAGAATACACAAAGAAGAAGAGAAATGGACAAAAAATCTCTCAGTTTGTCAGCTTCAATCGACGATCAATCCACCTTCGATCATCCAAAGGCAAACTCCATAGTTGTTTTTCTAACCTAATCTAACCTAAGAATGAGATTGATGGAGTTTGGGTCAAAAATCCCCCAAAAACCATAACCTAAAATGTTTCAAATGAAGATATAAGCAAAATCTACGCAGGATCGCTAAGCGAGCTAGTATGGCTAAGCGAGCATACACTTTATTCCTAAAAATATCTAGTACAGTAAAAGAGATCTCGCTTAGCGATCTGACCGCGCTAAGCGAGCTCATGAAGAATGCTCTACCTATGTTATTGAATCTCTAAGCACCCTACAGCTTGGCTTAGCGAGCTTCTGCAGAAATTTCTCCTTATTGCTCCAAAGCTGCGCATACGAAGTCGTGCCTTCGACACTTTATTACTTGAGACTCCGATATGCATCAATACCTATAAAACGAAGGAAAACTATGAAACAGTACATAAAACGAATAAAAAGTATACAAATATTTACACAAAAGTTAGGATTTTATTATAAAACGGAAAGAATATAATCGATAAGTGCCACAAATATATCCTCAAAATAGCAAAATTTTGACACTTATCGTTGATCGAGAAGGAGCAAAAAAAATGTCATCGATTTGAATGTTAACAATCTTTTTCAACTTAAAAAAGAACTTTTTTTGTTGTCAACGTTTGAAGTGACTTCCTTTAAACTTGAATGATTTGTCAAAGACAACAACCGCATAAGTACCGATAATTTTTCAGTAGCCATGCTAGTTTGAAACGTCTTAAAATTTTTTCTTTACCAGATCGAGTCATAGACTAGGTCGCTCTTTTTAAGATGTTTCGCAATATTGCTATAAGTTATGCAAATGAGTCATTCAACCACGATGCCTCCAAGATAAAACAAATCATTTTTATACCGTACAATATAGAAATATACCCTCTGATGGTACAAAGACCATTCGAATATGAAATAAATATCATTCGTAGTATCTGGTATATAAATCAATCGTAATAATTTCTCAAAAGAAGAGAAATTAAAATAATTATCTAAAGAGAATAAGATAATGGTTATTTGACCACTCAAAAATAATTTCTAAAACAATGAAAAATTCAAATAAATTTTCAAACATAATCCATAAATTAATACTTATAATTTTCCAACTCAAATAAGGAGAAATTAAAATATTCTTTAAAAAGAATTCAAGAAAAAATATTCGAAAAATTCAGCTAGAAAGAAAGAGAAAGAGATTGGCATTTCGACAATTTGAAAATGCAAAGTATAGAGATAGAGAGCAAATAGGGAAAAACTCAAAAGAAATTTTTAATGTTTTTTAAAATGAAATAAGTGATTTTCTTATATTTTGAGATAAGCAAACCAAAATATCTAATGGAACTAAAGAAGCAACGCACACTTATTTTTTTACTTAGGAAAATTTTAAAATTCATCTCGCTAGAATATTGACATGTTATAACATTTTACATCAAACTCCCTGCTTTAATTCTGATCACAGATTTTAATCCTCGCTTTAGAGTAGAGTCAACAATTGCTCCTTCAACCACTTATGTATCTCACTCCCTTAATTGTGATCACAGATTATAATTCTCGCTTTAAAGTAAAGTCAACAATTGCTCCTTAAACCCACTTGCACTATAAGTGTTTGTAGACCATACAAAAAGTGGAAATAATTGAATTCCATAATCCTACTTTCTTGTACTACAAGGGGAATTCTTCCCTCTTAGCATGGATTTGGCTACTAAAACAGTTTCTTTGTATTTGTCTGTTTAAGTGTTAGAACCTTCAAAAGGGGCTCTTCAAGAGGGGCATGTTTACTCATGGATTTGGCGAAACTTGTTGTGATAAGATAAAATGTGCAACTATTCCAAACTAGGGTTTTACTAATGGAGAACAAACTCAAAACGCATAAGAACAAACAAAGAGATGAATAATTTTCTTCTTACTTGCATTCTCAACAAAGGTAGCTTAAATACAAGCTTTAACCCTAATGGGTTACTTAAAAGGGCAGGCCCAATACAACAATAAAATAAAAGATAACATAAGAGTCCAACAATAACTAATACAATTAATATTATTTGGTGTAGAAATCCTTCAGCCAGGTGGGCTGCTTCTTGATGCGAGTGGGCCTATTAACATGTTGAGTGTCTCTCGCAAAGGCACTGGATGTTTACGTTTCAACAGGTTGGTGTTAGGATGCAATCAATGATTGTGTCAATGATCTATGCTAAAGGTTTGACACTTTCGTGTAAATCAAAAGAAGAGCATAGCAGTGGCGAAATCATCAACTTAATGACTGTTGATGCTGAAAGGATAGGTGAATTTTGTTAGTATATGCATGATCTATGGATGGCTGTTCTGCAAGTTTCTCTGGCTTTGTTTATTCTTCATAGAAGCGTCCGGGTTGCTTCAGTTGCTACTTTTGCAGCAACTGTTATCGTGATGTTGCTAAACCTTCCTATGGCATCCTTACAAGAGAAGTTCCAAGCTAAGTTAATGGAGTTCAAGGATAAAATAATGAAGGCAACGACTGAGATTCTAACGAACATGAGGATTCTTAAGCTTCAAGCGTGGGAGATGAAGTTCTTATCGATGATTATTCAGCTTAGGAAGTTAGAGGAGACGTGGCTAAAGAAGTTTCTTGTTGGTACAGCAATCGTTAGATTTCTCTTCTTTAACGCCCCAACGTTTGTTGCGGTGGTCACTTTCGGTGCTTGTGTTCTTCTAGGCATTCCACTTGAAACAGGAAAGATCTTATCCGCTCTTGCAACGTTCAGAATTCTTCAAATGCCTATCTATAACTTTCCTGACACGATTTTAGTGATGGCGGAAACCAAGGTTTCCCTCGATAGGGTTGTTGCGTTTCTTCGTCTAGATGATTTACAGACTGATGTAGTGGAGAAGCTTCCGCGAGGTAGTTCTGATATAGCAATTGAAATAGTAGATGAAAATTTCTCTTGGGAATTATCTTCTGTTTATACAACGTTGAAAAAGATAAATCTTAGAGTTTTACACGGTACAAGGGTCATTGTTTGTGGCACTGTTGGATCGGGCAAGTCTAGTTTACTTTCTTGTATAATAGGCGAAATACCGAAGATATCCGGGCTTGTGAAGGTGTGTGGAACAAAGGCTTTTGTTGCTCAATCAGCATGGATACAAAGTTGCAAGATCGAAGAGAACATACTATTCGGTAAAGAGATAGATCAGAAAAAATATGAGAGGGTGCTAGAAGCGTGTTCGTTGAAGAAAGACCTGGAGGTTTTACCATTTGGTGATCAGACCATTATTGGTGAGAAGGGAATTAATTTGAGTGGTGGACAGAAATAAAGAGTACAAATTGCCCGTGCTCTTTACCAAGACGCCGATATATATCTACTCGATGATCCCTTTAGCGCTGTTGATGCTCATACAGGTTCCCATCTCTTTAAGGTACTATTTTCTAAACTCTCTTGCTTTGATGCAAAGGTTTTATTCTAACTGTAATGTTTCAGGAGTGTTTGCTTGGCCTTTTGAAAATAAAAACTGTGATATACATAACACATCAAGTCGAGTTCTTACCTGATGCGGATCTGATACTCGTGAGTGGTTTATATATTTCATCATGCTCCTTAATTAAAATTTTCAAACACGACTTTATTCCGAGTACTTGTCTCTTTCTTACAATTCATTTAGGTCATGAAAGAAGGAAGGATAACTCAATCAGGAAAATACAATGACATTCTTACATCAGGAACCGATTTTATGGAACTTGTAGGCGCACATAGAAAAGCATTGACTTCGGTTAAGTCTTTAGAGAGAAGGCCTACATTTAAAACATCGAGTTTTTCCGGAGAAGACACAGGTTCATTAAGCGGTTATGAACTTGAGAAAGAAATGGAAAACGTAGGTGATCGAAACGGAAAGCTAGATGAAACAATTGTGGTACCGAAAGGTCAGCTTGTTCAAGACGAAGAACGTGAAATGGGAAGTGTTGGGTTGAAAGTATTCTGGAAATACATTACAACAGCTTATGGAGGAGCTCTTGTACCTTTCCTATTTCTTTCACAGATACTCACTGTGGTTTTACAAATTGCAAGCAACTATTGGATGGCTTTGGCAACTCCTGTTTCAGCATCTGCAGAACCTGATATTGGAAGCTTTACTCTGATGGTTGTCTATGTTTTTTTGGCGATAGGAAGTTCCTTTACCACCCTTGCCCGAGCAGTTCTTGCCGCGATATCTGGATACAAGACCGCCACCATGCTCTTCAATCAAATGCATTTGAGCTTCATTCGCGCTCCAATGTCATTTTTTGATTCCACCCCAAGTGGAAGAATTCTTAATAGAGTATGTATAACATGTCGATAACTCTTTGGTTCGTTGCAGTAAATACATAATGCAGTTAAGATTCACTACCGCGTTTGTTGCTTATCTAAATTTAATTTTACTGGTTTGTTTTAGGCTTCGACCGATCAAAGTACAGTAGATATGAGCATTTCAAGTCTAGCATGGGGATTCACCTACAATCTGGTTCAGCTCTTGGGAATTATAGCTGTGATGTCTCATGCCGCATGGCAGGTGTTCATAGTATTGATTCCTGTCATGGCAGCATTGTCATACCCCAAATTTGTCCTACCCTCATCCATCTGGTTTACAACCGCTGAACATACATCCATCTAGGTCATGACATTGCATACATACATATCATTGGTACCAATCAAAGACTAGCAAGAAAGAGCTCTTATGGGTTTTCCTCAACTCAAGGCATTGATGGAGATGTACAAGTCTAGAAGTCATCTGATCCTCTTAATCAGGATTCCCTTGACCAAAGTCAACCAGTTGACTTTCTGGTCAACATTTAATCAGGAATGGATTTTATGAGTGAGAAGCTTTCATATTGGCCATGTGGACACATTCGTTTGACTGGGTTTGACTGGAAAAGCTTTAGTCGAGAATTTCATCAATAATCAGAGAAAATCAGAACAGTTGACTTTTGGGTCAAAATCAGAAGAATTATTCAAATATTGACTTTTGGTGGAAAATCGGTCAAAGAAAGTCAAAGAAATGAGAAAAATCAAGAAATAATCAAAACTGCCAAATTTGGAAATTTAGTTGGAATAGGAACTTGCCAAAAGAGGAAAGTTCTACACTTAAAGAATTTTTGAGTGAATTTCCAATTGGCTGGGCAGCTGACTTCAGGTTCAATTATCATGTTGAAAACGACAGAATTTTAAGACAAGCTCAACATCAAAAGTGTTCGAATCATAGCCCTCTACAATTCTCTAGTTGGGAGTTCTTCCATTGGAAGCTTTATTCAAGAGTTATATTGGTTTGAAGTTAGAGGAAATGCATTCGTTCAAGTCATTCAGCTAGGCAGATTTCTGGTCACGCGCGAACCTTTCATCAAACACGTGGCGCGCTGAATTCGAAGCCAGTTTTAGGACTCTACAAATATCCATTTGGATCCATCTTGATATCAAATTGTTCCTTGCCATATGCTCTTCCCAACAAGTCATGGATGGAAATCATTGAATGTGTGTGGATCAAGATATGAAAGCCTAAAGTCATGACCTGACCAAGTCGTATCCCTGCAGTGAATCTAGGCCAAAACTTGAGTCTGCGTGCGAGATAGGATCAGCCGTGCCAAGTGATGTTTGGGTGCATTTTTGAGCAAGTTCCAGACCTCATCTTTACAACTCTCAAACATCAAAACTCATCAATCATATGCCCTCTTCATGTTGCTTTCGAGTTTGAAATGAATGATGTCCTATGGAGAGAGATATAAGCACACAAAGGGGGGAACATGGACATGACTTCATTGCTGCAGCGTAGAAGCTAGTACTCATTTCCATACAAGGCCATGCACAATACTACACTACTACACCTCCACCATAATACTCCATGCAACCCCATACACCATATATAAACCAAGGCTCTTCACAAACAAGAACACACACTACACTTCCATTTTTCCAGATTCGTTCTCCTCTTCCCTCTCTCATTTTCTCTCATTATCCCTCTCATCACTCTCTTCCCTCTCTCTCCACCATAACAAACCATAACAATCATAACAACCACCATAACCGTTTTTCTCTCTCCACCACTTACCACCCTAACAAACTCCAACCCTCTTCAACAAACTTTGAACAAACACCATGACCACCACCTTCAACCACCACTAGCAACCTTCATCTTCTTCCTCCACCTTCAACCTCTACCATCATCTTCATCAAACTCCAACTACCACCATAAGAAATCTCCAGCGACCACGACAACTCATCTCTCTCTCCACCTTCATTCTCGACAGCACTCCCTATTCCCTCACGATATTAGTCTCGTTTCAACAACCTACAACAAATTCTCTAAACTTTTTCCATCTCAAATCATCTTGCACACTCCAAAGCTATCAAGGATTTCCATCTCTACATCCACACTCCCTCAAAGATTCGTCATCATCACCACGGATTCTCTTTCGCGTTTGTTGTTGAAACATTCACGTACGTGCCAAGATTCAAGGCTGGAGCGTAGAGTTCTCTGAAGATTAGCATCGATTCGAAGTCAACAGGTAAACACTCTCAAACCTCCCTCAGCATGTGTAGATTGATAGACGAAGCATATGCTGACATGTGTGGTGCATATCTGTGTATGGAGCTTCGATTCTTATGTTTGATTTCAGTTTACGTGTCATGGCGTGCGTATACTCGTTTGAACTGCGTATTTGAGCCTTATATGACATAGGAAAGATGATGATGCAAGAATCTTTAATTTTCATGAAAGTTTTGCAAACTAGGGTATAGTTGTTGCTCTCGGTTAGAACAATTGAGGAATAATTTTCGGAAACTAAGGCCGGATCTATAATCTACGTGAAAAAGCAAAGGGGATGGTGACCTTTTTTACGTTTTCTGGAAATTTTGGCCAGCTCCGCCGTCAGGCCAGTCGGAGAAGGCGACCGGAGAAAGTATCTCCGGCGTCTGTGTTTTTCATGAGCTCGTTTCAGGCCTGCATGCGTGGTATCTTGTAATTGGTAGTAGTTTCCCAGTTGATTGTTATTTTGTTTGTTTCTCAATCATTAGCCGGTGAGTTGTCATGTGTTGATTAGCGTGTGGATAATTTTGTCTGCTAGTCACTTAAACTCATGTGACCTATTGATATAAGTTCCATGTCTCGTTACCAATTCACATGCAAATAATAAGCTCAATAACAAGTGCTGGCTGAGTAAAATAAAAAAAAAAACGAATAAATACTGACTATTAAAGTGGAACAAAAGGAATAGTTGGGCCACGAGAACTGGGCCCAGAACCGTTTCTGAAACTGCACTCTCATATTGCTAATGCACCACACTCCAACGAATTTGGGCCTACGCGCCCATGCTTTCTCCACCCCCTGTTTCTGGCCCAGAATGCATTTAACCTGGTTTTAGCTCATTTGGAAATTACTTCAGCACCCCTGGTAGTTTAGAATTTTTCTTTTAAATTTTGTTTTCTTTTAACCTTTTAATTCACAATTCCAATTTTAATTCAAATAAAAATACATAAAAATTTGTTTTAGATATTTTAGGGTGTGTAAATAATTGTCACGATTTTTGTTAATTTGTTAAAATTGTTTTTAATCCTTTTAATAAATTTTTTTTTCTTCTATTTTACTTGGATTTTTCTTTTCATGTGTACATAATTGTTTAGTCTAGTATTTCCTTGTATGTAATTCCATTTGTTTGATATAATGATAGAATTTTGTTGCAATCTTAGTAAACTTCCTTTAGTTGATAAATAGGAATTAGAACAACTTAGACTAGAATTCAGAAATAGTTCCCTATTGCATTCTTTTCCTTTTCAACTTTTAAAATACTTAATAAAAATCGATGAAGATCATACCGTTGCTATATTTCATGGTAGGAAGGAAATGATTGAGGCGTAGGCCTCGATGTATGTTCTTTCCTACTTAGCGGAGAAGAAATGGTTGAGGTGTGAAGCCTCGATGTATTTCTTAACCGTTATTTAGAGAAACGATTGTGGCGTAGGCCTCGATGTGCATTCTCTAAATATTCACAAAAGAACTCCTTTTTGTATTCCTACTTATCGGAGAAGAAATGATTGAGGTGTGAAGCCTCGATGTATTTCTTAACCGTTATTTAGAGAAACGATTGTGGCGTAGGCCTCGATGTGCGTTCTCTAAATATGCAAAACAAACTCTTTTTGGTATGATCTAAGTCACAAATTAAATCCCCTTAAAAAACACCAACCAAAAACACTTCAAAAAACACTAATAAATGGTCAGATTTAACACAAAGTAAGGAAGTGATGCGAGACCTTGTAGTGGGTTCTCGTCATCATGGAATTACCCTAAAAGACACAAACCAATCTCTCTTTTTCTTCTTTTCTTAAGGGCATTGTTATCTCCGCTCCATTGCATCCTAGGCTGTCCCCCTTATGCAAGAGCGCGAGCGTTAACTCCGCCCAACTAAAAAAACACAAAAACAAACAGAAAATCGTGAGCCGAGCTACGGTAACTCTGATTCCTGAAAAGGATACGTAGGCAGCGGGGTAGGGCCCGTGCGAGTACAATTCTTATTTTCCCTACATTTTGCATTCATTTTGCATTTAGACATAGACATAGATACACACCCTTTAGATAGAAGCAAACGTAGGTGGATACCATCGAGTACGATGGGCGCGTGGGGTGCTAGCACCTTCCCCTCGCGTAACTGACTCCCGCACCTAGATTCTCTGGTCGCAAGACCCTGTTCTTACCCTTTGTTAGGTTCTCTGATATTCCTTTCCCTTATGGGATAAATATATTGGTGGCGACTCTGTTCATTTTTTCGCGAGCGTGCGACAGCTGGCGACTCTGCTGGGGATGTTGATAGACCTGTGCTGGTCCATTCTTGGCGAGTCGATCCTAGCCTTTGTTTGTTTCTTTTATTGGGTGTTTATTTATTTGTTTATGTGTTTACATTTTGTATATATGCTTGCATATCATGTTTATTTCCTGCTTGCATATCATGTTTACTTTCCGCATGCATCTGGACTATATTATGGGTCCCCGTGGGGGCCACATATTTTCTCTGTTTGCAGGTTGGGTGGGATGATTCTATGAGGTAAAAGGCCCAATACACAGGCTATGAGTGCACTTTAGGTACCCTAGGATAGAGTGGGAGCATGGTTTGTCTCGAGGTGTACGTCTCGGGATGGATCATGTGACTACGAGCAGAGTAGTGGTTTCAAACGGAGGTATTATCGTCACCCGCATCCGCGCTGTGATGATGCTTACCTTCGGGCGGACCGTATACTGCGTTTCATGACCTTACCCTGACCTAGATGCACCTGTGAGTGGGGGGGGATATACATGGCAGGTACCGTTGGTGACTATTCTGTTTTGATGGTGACTATTGATCCTATGGCTGTGTGGTACCTATGTCGGACCTTTGATCTCATGACATCTGACCTATATCAGTTATTCCGAAGTTTGTACAGTGGTTACTAAGATTATATGGACCGAGGATCCCATGCTTTTGAATTGCATAACATCATTGCTTTGTCCACTCCATTTATGAAAGATCCTAAAGTCTATTTCCAAAAAAAAGAGAAAAGAAAAGAAAAGAAAAGATATGTAAAAGAAAAGGAAATAGAAAAGCAAAAAAGAAAGAAAAGATATTCTATACAAAAAAAGGAAGCTTTAATTCAAAAAAAAGAAGAATGAAAGTGTGTGAAAAGACTTTAGGATCTCTCATAAATGAAACATGCATTCATACTATCATGCATTTCATGGTTCTTTCAAAGACTTATGGGGCCATTTCCATCCAGATTTCAAGATCAACAACAGATTTGACTTCTCACTGCCACAACTCCAAGATCAACTATGGAACAACTCCGTGAGGAAATGGATGAGATGAGGGAACAAATGGGTCATCTTATGTTGGAAATGCAAGAATTGATCCATAATCAGGATGCACTAAAAGAGGAAAACAATCAGTTGAAGACTCAGTTGAGCCTGGTCATGGAAGTTCTGAAGACGGTACTAAGAAAAGAATGTAGTGTTGTCCCTGTTGCTGCAACAGAAACTGTTGACTCTTTCTCTTCAATAGGATCTCTTTCCACTCATGGAATGCCTCAGGGAGCTCTCCCTCAATTTCAAGTGTCATTACCTCCACATCAATCTGTTCACGTCCCTAGAATGAATCAAGGGGGCCAAATGTGTGGGAAAAAGCCTAAGATACCTCAGAGGCTTCTCAATCCGATCCCGATACCTTATACTCAGTTACTTCCTCGCCTGCTGGAACTTCAGTTGATTGAGCTACGAGATTTGGCTACGCCTGAAAAGCTTCCCCCCAATTTTGATGCCAATGCTCGATGCGAGTTCCATTCTGGGGCACCTGGCCATGATACTGAGAATTGTAGGGCGCTGAAACATCAAATTCAAGATCTTATCGACTCAAAAGTAGTTTGGTTCATCCCCGAGGGTATGATTGTTCAAGGAAATAAGATTCCATATGTGGTGGAGGAAAAGGTTGATTCATACTTCTATGAAGGATCTACTTCAAATCAGAAGCATAATGCACCATCTTGGGTTCCAGATTTCCCACTTCATCAGTCTCCGTTTGTTTCACAGCCAGATCAAAAGAGGAAGACACCTGAACAGAATGGGTACTTGAATCATTGCCATCAACAGGGTCCACAAATGCCAAGGAGACCACCAAGAAGAATTGACCCAATTCCTATGACCTACAGTCAGTTGCTTTCTCATTTGCTCGAGGATTCTTTGGTCCAACTAAGGGAGTTTAAGCCCCCTCCAACACCGATTCCTCAAGGATATGACTTAAATGCAAGGTGTGAGTACCATTCTGGGACGTCTGGACATTCAACTGAGGATTGTAATGTTTTGAAACACAAAGTCCAAGATCTCATTGACTCCAAAGCAATATCATTCACTCCAAATGGCCTGCACATAAGACGAAGAGTTCATGCATAAGTGAATGTCCGTATTCCAGAAAGTATCACCAAAAAAAAAGAATATAATAATAAGCCCAAATGGAGTCAAGGCTCCTCAACTATGGCAATCATCATTTCATTTCCGCATTCTCATTTCAGCATTTCCTGTTTTGTAGAAGGCTACTTCCTTGTTTGAACTCATTGGTATAATAATAATGAAAACACCACAAATTCTCGAGCAACTTTGTCAGAATCTTTTTCAAAAAGTAATCAAGAATGTTTTGTAGAAGCATCTCTCATTCTCAAGGTTTTTGTGCTCAGTTGTATCCGTGGAGGTTGGTGTTTCAGTTGGTGTTTGAGCTCTCCTTGCAACAAGTAGCTTCTCTAAGTTTGGTGACCACACAAGGTTCCTCCGTGTTTAATGGCGAATACTTCTTCAATGAATATGCTTGGGGCTCCCGCACGAGGGATAAGCAAGACGTACTCTTATCTTGAGCATTGCGCCATTTGCATTGCTCGAATCCCTAAAAGCATTTCAAATTCCTATGTGACTTCGTCAGAATCTTCTTCCGTGTGGTAATCAGGAGTGTTCTTCATAATGCTTCTCATCCTCAAGGTTCTACTTCATATCTCAGTTGCCTTTTCTCGTGATTTCCTTCTCAGTGGCCCTTGCTTGTTAACGGAGAGAAAAATATAAGAAACAAATTGATGGCCTTATGCCCAGTTGCTTCCTCGTTTGTAGGAATTTCAGTTGGTTAAGATTCGTGTTTTGGGGTCTTCTTCACCACAAATAGATCTCCTCAATCTGATGACGATACAAGGCTATTCCATTTTATGAAGGCGAATACTTCTTCAACATCTATACTTAGGGCTCCCGCACGAGGGATAAGCAAGACATACTCTTATCTTGAGCATTGCATCACTCGCATTGCTCGAATCCCTAAAGCAAGGCAAAAGTTTACAATTCATGGGTGACTTCGTTGGAGTTCTCTTTTGAAGTAATCTAAAGTAGTTAGAAGGAGCTGCAGAAAGTATTCAAGCTCAACAAGTCCAGACGGAGTCAAGTCTCCTCAACAACGACACCCATTTAGTTCCTTACTGCATTCTCATTGTAATTTTTCATTTGTGTGTTTAAGCATCAATAGCATGTAAAAACTTGTTAATTTCTGAATGAAAATCATAATACATTGTCTATGTTTGTCTTGAAGTAATCCATTCGTTATCACTCATAAAATGTTTTGGCATTACGATACCAACTTTACTAATTGCTTGCTTATGCAAAAAGCTGAGGGAGAATGATGAAAGATAAAAATGAAAAATCTCTAATCATGTGTTTTCGAATAAAAACCCTACTAAGGATGTACAGGCATTGTTTCAAATCCCCAAACACTGGAGATATAAGGGAGATAGACCCTCGTTAACCCCTTTGAGCCTTGGAGAAGGAGTTTCTTTTTCTAATCATAAAAACCCTTATTTTAACCTTGGGGCAGGGTAGTGTTCATTTAACTTGATCGAGTGTTCAGAACTCACCAAAAAGGTATGAATCTAAGGATACAACAAGGGTTATCCTTCAAAGGGCTGAGGAATGTCAAAACCGCAATGATTATCCTTATTCCATCAAGAGGTCAAAAGAGGACGATGCCACAATGGTTATCCCTCATCAATCAGAGAATGAGGCAGTCACAATATTTCAAACAAATCGAGAGCAACGCGATATCACACGACTTGTTCAAAAAAGGAGAATAAAAAAAAAGAGAAGAGCCCGCTAAGTCAATAACATGAAAATAAGTGACTTAGGCAAAAGTTAGGGCATCCCGCTGGACTCCAAAATAAAATTCAAGAGAATTTGTCCAGGCAAAAGTTAGGGAAAGCAGAAGCGAAAAATAAGGATTACAAAATAAAAATCCTTATCAAAAGAACAAAGTCGTGTGATCAGACACCAAAAATGCAAGATGAAGTGACTGCCATGTCCAAAAAAACCTCATTGATTCTTCAACCGTTTCAAAATCCTTGTGAGGGATGAACATTCGTGTCGAGTTAATTGAACCTAGGAATGGAGAACATCACGAAGGGGGTGGGTACCAAATAATTTTGAGCCTAAAATCCTTTGTTTTCTAAAAACCGTTAACCCGGCCAAATTACAACCCTTAAAAGTCCTAATTGAAGTAGGGTTTATTTTGAAAGCGCACTTCGATGAGATAGCGTTTAACTGACTCCCAATGAAGCGTGATACATATTTATGTTGGTATCGTATGCTTGCTTTATCTTCTACATGCAAAAATCGGGGTTGTGTCAACTAGTGATCCATTCACAAGAGGTCGCAACCTCATTTCAATAAAAAAGTTTCTTCAAACTTCAAGACTAACGTACACTTTGCATTAGAATTATCATTCCTAGAATTAACATTCTTTTGCATACAAACATCTGCTTAAACATCAAAGAAATTTCAGGATGAGAATCAGTGAGCAACTTGATCATGTCAAAGCACAAGAGACTTGAGAACTCCGTGGAGTAAAAAGCTAATCGTTTCAGAGACTGATTATCAAGGGGCAAGTTATCCAAAGAACTCCGTTGGGCATGAACAGTTAATGCTTTCCTTGATTACCTTGAGAGGAAGAATTTGAAGACTCCGTTGAGCGTGGTAAAGTTGTTTCCATGTTTGTATGACTTCAAAACAAAGAAAGATTGAGGATTCTAGTAAGATGTACCTAACCTGAGACAATTGAGTCGAGGAATCTCTATCAAGTTCAACATATCTGGGGCAATCATGTCGATAAATCTCTTCAAGCTTTGATCAATCTGGGGCAATCATGCCGAGGAATATCTCTTGAGTTTGACCAATCTGGGGCAGTTAAGTCGAGATTCGACAAATCTCTCCAAGGATCCTTTGGGGCAAATTCCTTCATGGGTCATAAAACTTGGGGCACGATCTTCTGAGTTTTATTGTCCTCCCCCTAATCATAGGAGTTTATTTCTCCTGGAACCTTGGTCTCTCCCCAAACCTGGAGTTTATTTCTCCCGAGAGTTTGTTCCATTCCTCAAGCATAGGAGTTTATTTCTCCTAGGAGTTGTCCTACTTCCCTAACCAAGGCTCGTTACCTGGATTTCTCATCCCCAACATGGTGAATTGAGGGAATCTCCTCAAGCTAAAAATCCTCCAAGCAGTGGCACATGGTGAGAAGTCAGAATTTATTCTACACTCTACAAGCCAACAACCAGAAGGGGCATCTTGCAAATCAAAGTCCAATATTTATTGGCACCTCCACATGGTCCTTAACACTAAGGGGAGTCTCCCTGGTGTTTACCACACTAATGCCTTTATTTGGCACTCTGCATATAGTATTCACTGCATATAACATTGCATCCTCAAAAGCGTAGCATATCCGTCAAAGCGGATCATTACGCCATAGAAGAATTCAAACATGCATACAAAGCATAAGCCAGATAATACAAATCAGCACTTAATCAAGACGACGATACTTCCCCACAAAAAATATTGTCCTTACAAACTCCGATTGATATCTGCTAATACGTTACAAACCTCCTCAAACCACGGTGCCGATACCTGGTATCCTCAATCTCCAAAAGAAGTCTCATTTTCTCTCTCCAATATGGATCGGATGCAATGTCTTTCTTCGTCAGAATCGTTGTCTCCGAAGTTATTTCCCGTATGCTGCGTGCAGATTAGAGCGCGAATGAGGGTGGGCATTCAACCCATCTCATTTTTCAATTATTTGGATAACCATACTTGGTGTGTGGCAATTCGAACGATTGCCGCTCTTGAAGAGTTACACCCCGCCTTGGGCCTGAGGGATCAATGTAATTCTTATGCTTCGCAAGCATCAATATCTCCGTAATCTCCAATGGTTACTATCATCTTCTTATCGAGTCTAGTCGTCACTAGTCTTGTCGTGGTTATTTCCCGTGTGCTGCGTGCAAACTAGAGTGCGAATGAGGGTGGGCATTCAACCCATCTCATTTTTCAAGCGTTTGAATAAACCATACTTGGTGTGTGGCAATTCGAACGATTGCCGCTCTTGAAGAGTTACACCCCGCCTTTGGCCTGAGGGATTAATGTAACTCTTGTGCTGCGCAAGCATCAATATCTTCGTGATCGAGTCTAGTCGTCACTAGTCTCCGTGGTCCCTTCCCCCGTACGGGAAAACTTTTCAAGTCCAACCACCGTGTTGTCAAAGCCCAGTTCCTAACCTGGCAAACCCTTTCAAAGCCCAGTTCCTAACCTGGCAAACCCTTTCAAATCCCAATTTTCAACTTGGCAAACCATTTCGAAACCAAACCCCGATGTTGAGTCTTAGACCGTACGAGGTCTTCTCCCGATGTTGAGTCTTAGATCGTACGAGGTCTATTCTGTCCTGAGGATCGTACGAGGTCTCTTCCCGATGTTGAGTCTTAGATCGTACGAGGTCTATTTCCTTTCTGTCTTGAAGATCGTACGAGGTCTTTTCCTGATGTTGAGTCGTAGATCGCACGAGGTCTATTTCCTTTCTGTCTTGAAGATCGTACGAGGTCTTCTCCTGATGTTGAGTCGTAGATCGTACGAGGTCTATTTCCTTTCTGTCTTGAAGATCGTACGAGGTCTTCTCCCGATGTTGAGTCATAGGTCGCACGAGATCTTTTCCTTTCAGTTTTGAAGATCGTACGAGGTCTTCTCCTGATGTTGAGTCGTAAGATCGCACGAGGTCTATTTCCTTTCTGTCTTGAAGATCGTACGAGGTCTTTTCCTGATGTTGAGTCGTAGATCGCACGAGGTCTATTTCCTTTCTGTCTTGAAGATCGTACGAGGTCTTCTCCTGATGTTGAGTCGTAGATCGTACGAGGTCTATTTCCTTTTTGTCTTGAAGATCGTACGAGGTCTTCTCCTAATGTTGAGTCGTAGATCGTACGAGGTCTATTTCCTTTCTGTCTTGAAGATCGTACGAGGTCTTTTCCTGATGTTGAGTCGTAGATCGCACGAGGTCTATTTCCTTTCTGTCTTGAAGATCGTACGAGGTCTTCTCCTGATGTTGAGTCGTAAGATCGCACGAGGTCTATTTCCTTTCTGTCTTGAAGATCGTACGAGGTCTTCTCCTGATATTGAGTCGTAGATCGCACGAGATCTATTTCCTTTCAGTCATTGTTTCATGAAACATTTCTTTTGGGAACCTTGTATTGGCACCTGGGGCTACGTTACAAGCTATCACCCTTCTTCCAATTACTCACTGTAAATATCTTCACCAGAAAAAAGAAAAATTCTCTTTCCCCAGCAGATATCAAAACAAAAATAAGGACAACACTCACACCGTCTCCTCTTGTAGGACAAATTTCTGGTCTTGGATATTTAATCTCCTTAAACCTCGAATGTTCGAAAGGCTAGCGCCAATCTCACCCTCAGGTTTAAGATGATTAAATAGGGGCAGCTGTCATACCCCAAATTTGTCCTACCCTCATCCATCTGGTTTACAACCGCTGAACATACATCCATCTAGGTCATGACATTGCATACATACATATCATTGGTACCAATCAAAGACTAGCAAGAAAGAGCTCTTATGGGTTTTCCTCAACTCAAGGCATTGATGGAGATGTACAAGTCTAGAAGTCATCTGATCCTCTTAATCAGGGTTCCCTTGACCAAAGTCAACCAGTTGACTTTCTAGTCAACATTTAATCAGGAATGGATTTTATGAGTGAGAAGCTTTCATATTGGCCATGTGGACACATTCGTTTGACTGGGTTTGACTGGAAAAGCTTTAGTCGGGAATTTCATCAATAATCAGAGAAAATCAGAACAGTTGACTTTTGGGTCAAAATCAGAAGAATTATTCAAATATTGACTTTTGGTGGAAAATCGGTCAAAGAAAGTCAAAGAAATGAGAAAAATCAAGAAATAATCAAAACTGCCAAATTTGGAAATTTAGTTGGAATAGGAACTTGCCAAAAGAGGAAAGTTCTACACTTAAAGAATTTTTGAGTGAATTTCCAATTGGCTGGGCAGCTGACTTCAAGTTCAATTATCATGTTGAAAACGACAGAATTTTAAGACAAGCTCAACATCAAAAGTGTTCGAATCATAGCCCTCTACAATTCTCTAGTTGGGAGTTCTTCCATTGGAAGCTTTATTCAAGAGTTATATTGGTTTGAAGTTAGAGGAAATGCATTCGTTCAAGTCATTCAGCTAGGCAGATTTCTGGTCACGCGCGAACCTTTCATCAAACACGTGGCGCGCTGAATTCGAAGCCAGTTTTAGGACTCTACAAATATCCATTTGGATCCATCTTGATATCAAATTGTTCCTTGCCATATGCTCTTCCCAACAAGTCATGGATGGAAATCATTGAATGTGTGTGGATCAAGATATGAAAGCCTAAAGTCATGACCTGACCAAGTCGTATCCCTGCATTGAATCTAGGCCAAAACTTGAGTCTGCGTGCGAGATAGGATCAGCCGTGCCAAGTGATGTTTGGGTGCATTTTTGAGCAAGTTCCAGACCTCATCTTTACAACTCTCAAACATCAAAACTCATCAATCATATGCCCTCTTCATGTTGCTTTCGAGTTTGAAATGAATGATGTCCTATGGAGAGAGAAATAAGCACACAAAGGGGGGAACATGGACATGACTTCATTGCTGCAGCGTAGAAGCTAGTACTCATTTCCATACAAGGCCATGCACAATACTACACTACTACACCTCCACCATAATACTCCATGCAACCCCATACACCATATATAAACCAAGGCTCTTCACAAACAAGAACACACACTACACTTCCATTTTTCCAGATTCGTTCTCCTCTTCCCTCTCTCATTTTCTCTCATTATCCCTCTCATCACTCTCTTCCCTCTCTCTCCACCATAACAAACCATAACAATCATAACAACCACCATAACCGTTTTTCTCTCTCCACCACTTACCACCCTAACAAACTCCAACCATCTCCAACAAACTTTGAACAAACACCATGACCACCACCTTCAACCACCACTAGCAACCTTCATCTTCTTCCTCCACCTTCAACCTCTACCATCATCTTCATCAAACTCCAACTACCACCATAAGAAATCTCCAGCGACCACGACAACTCATCTCTCTCTCCACCTTCATTCTCGACAGCACTCCCTATTCCCTCACGATATCAGTCTCGTTTCAACAACCTACAACAAATTCTCTAACCGTTTTCCAACTCAAATCATCTTGCACACTCCAAAGCTATCAAGGATTTCCATCTCTACATCCACACTCCCTCAAAGATTCGTCATCATCACCACGGATTCTCTTTCGCGTTTGTTGTTGAAACATTCACGTACGTGCCAAGATTCAAGGCTGGAGCGTAGAGTTCTCTGAAGATTAGCATCGATTCGAAGTCAACAGGTAAACACTCTCAAACCTCCCTCAGCATGTGTAGATTGATAGACGAAGCATATGCTGACATGTGTGGTGCATATCTGTGTATGGAGCTTCGATTCTTATGTTTGATTTCAGTTTACGTGTCATGGCGTGCGTATACTCGTTTGAACTGCGTATTTGAGCCTTATATGACATAGGAAAGATGATGATGCAAGAATCTTTAATTTTCATGAAAGTTTTGCAAACTAGGGTATAGTTGTTGCTCTCGGTTAGAACAATTGAGGAAGAATTTTTGGAAACTAAGGCCGGATCTATAATCTACGTGAAAAAGCAAAGGGGATGGTGACCTTTTTTACGTTTTCTGGAAATTTTGGCCAGCTCCGCCGTCAGGCCAGTCGGAGAAGGCGACCGGAGAAAGTATCTCCGGCGTCTGTGTTTTTCATGAGCTCGTTTCAGGCCTGCATGCGTGGCATCTTGTAATTGGTAGTAGTTTCCCAGTTGATTGTTATTTTGTTTGTTTCTCAATCATTAGCCGGTGAGTTGTCATGTGTTGATTAGCCTGTGGATAATTTTGTCTGCTAGTCACTTAAACTCATGTGACCTATTGATATAAGTTCCATGTCTCGTTACCAATTCACATGCAAATAATAAGCTCAATAACAAGTGCTGGCTGAGTAAAATAAAAAAAACGAATAAATACTGACTATTAAAGTGGAACAAAAGGAATAGTTGGGCCACGAGAACTGGGCCCAGAACCGTTTCTGAAACTGCACTCTCATATTGCTAATGCACCACACTCCAACGAATTTGGGCCTACGCGCCCATGCTTTCTCCACCCCCTGTTTCTGGCCCAGAATGCATTTAACCTGGTTTTAGCTCATTTGGAAATTACTTCAGCACCCCTGGTAGTTTAGAATTTTTCTTTTAAATTTTGTTTTCTTTTAACCTTTTAATTCACAATTCCAATTTTAATTCAAATAAAAATACATAAAAATTTGTTTTAGATATTTTAGGGTGTGTAAATAATTGTCACGATTTTTGTTAATTTGTTAAAATTGTTTTTAATCCTTTTAATAAATTTTTTTTTCTTCTATTTTACTTGGATTTTTCTTTTCATGTGTACATAATTGTTTAGTCTAGTATTTCCTTGTATGTAATTCCATTTGTTTGATATAATGATAGAATTTTGTTGCAATCTTAGTAAACTTCCTTTAGTTGATAAATAGGAATTAGAACAACTTAGACTAGAATTCAGAAATAGTTCCCTATTGCATTCTTTTCCTTTTCAACTTTTAAAATACTTAATAAAAATCGATGAAGATCATACCGTTGCTATATTTCATGGTAGGAAGGAAATGATTGAGGCGTAGGCCTCGATGTATGTTCTTTCCTACTTAGCGGAGAAGAAATGGTTGAGGTGTGAAGCCTCGATGTATTTCTTAACCGTTATTTAGAGAAACGATTGTGGCGTAGGCCTCGATGTGCATTCTCTAAATATTCACAAAAGAACTCCTTTTTGTATTCCTACTTATCGGAGAAGAAATGATTGAGGTGTGAAGCCTCGATGTATTTCTTAACCGTTATTTAGAGAAACGATTGTGGCGTAGGCCTCGATGTGCGTTCTCTAAATATGCAAAACAAACTCTTTTTGGTATGATCTAAGTCACAAATTAAATCCCCTTAAAAAACACCAACCAAAAACACTTCAAAAAACACTAATAAATGGTCAGATTTAACACAAAGTAAGGAAGTGATGCGAGACCTTGTAGTGGGTTCTCGTCATCATGGAATTACCCTAAAAGACACAAACCAATCTCTCTTTTTCTTCTTTTCTTAAGGGCATTGTTATCTCCGCTCCATTGCATCCTAGGCTGTCCCCCTTATGCAAGAGCGCGAGCGTTAACTCCGCCCAACTAAAAAAACACAAAAACAAACAGAAAATCATGAGCCGAGCTACGGTAACTCTGATTCCTGAAAAGGATACGTAGGCAGCGGGGTAGGGCCCGTGCGAGTACAATTCTTATTTTCCCTACATTTTGCATTCATTTCGCATTTAGACATAGACATAGATACACACCCTTTAGATAGAAGCAAACGTAGGTGGATACCATCGAGTACGATGGGCGCGTGGGGTGCTAGCACCTTCCCCTCGCGTAACTGACTCCCGCACCTAGATTCTCTGGTCGCAAGACCCTGTTCTTACCCTTTGTTAGGTTCTCTGATATTCCTTTCCCTTATGGGATAAATATATTGGTGGCGACTCTGTTCATTTTTTCGCGAGCGTGCGACAAGCATGCATATGGTACCAGCGATACTACTCAGCATCAGCACGGGAATTGGCGCGATTAACTGGTATATGTCAAGCTCCAGTAATACAACATTTTTCTGAAACAATTTCTGGATCAACAACCATAACCTGTTTTGAGCAAGAATCAAGATTTAACGACACGAATATGCAATTGATAGACAAATACTGTTAACTAAGACAAAGGTTTGGACAAAACTGTTATTCTTTTCATTCTGATTTCACATATAAATACACGATTATTTCCTAAGCTGTCATATTTACATTTACAATTAATTATACTAATTAAGAGAATAAATATTACAAATAAATGTACAATCTCAACAGAATTATTTCTAATAATTTGTTAATTACTGCCCATGATTCTGTTGACATCTCCCCTCAAATTGATGCTGGTAAATCTACAAGCATCAATTTGCCAAGTAGAAAATTGTGTCGCTGACGTGTCAATGTTTTAGTGAAAATGTCAGCTGTTTGAACTGATGTTGAGATATGTGGAAAATTGATGACTCTTCTATCATAGGCTTCCCGAATAGAGTGACAATCAACCTCGATGTGTTTTGTCCGTTCATGGTAAACTGGATTTGCTGCTATCTGAATGGCACTGGTATTGTCAGCGTGTAGCGGAGTTGGTTATTGTTGAGAGAATCCAAGCTCAGTAAGAAGACCGCGCAACCATATTATTTCAGAACAAGCGGCAGACATTGCGCGATATTTTGCTTCAGTGGACGACTTTGAGACTGAATCTTGTTTCTTACATTTCCATGAAATAGGAGCATTTCCTAGGAACATACACCAGCCAATAGTGGATTTTCTTGTGTCTGGGCATCCTGCCCAATCGGCATCGCTATATGCATGGAGTTTGATTGATGAATCAACGGGAAAAAATAAACCACGCTTTGGACTGCCAAGGAGGTATCTAATGATTCGTTGTACCGCTGATAGATGGAAATGTCGTGGAGCTTGCATGAACTTACTAACTGTGTGTACAGCAAAAGAAATATCTGGGCGAGTGATAGTTACATAGATAAGACTTCCTACCAGTTTGAGATATTGAGTGGGATCATCAAGAAGGTCTCCTTCATCTCTTCTATATTTAACATTAACTTCCATAGGAGTGTCAACAAGGGTTGTATTTGTGAGTCCAGCTAGCTGGACCAAGTCTTGAATATACTTTTGTTGATTTAGAAAAATACCTTCATGATGATAATGCACCTCTAAACCCAAGAAATAAGTGAGACGACCTAACTCTTTCATTTGAAAAGTTGAATGCAGCAGGTGTTTGATTCTAGAAATACCATCTTGATCAGAACCGATGACGACAATGTCATCCACATGGACAAGAAGCACCACGATGCCTTTAGGAGTCCTTTGTAGGAAAACAGATGGATCATACTGACTTTGATTGAATTCAAAACCAATTAGTGTCGATCGAAATTTTTCAAACCATACTCTTGGTGCCTGTTTTAATCCATATAAAGATCGTTTCAGTTTGCAAACAGTATTAGGTGAAGGTGTAGGCATACCATTAGGAAGCTTGATGTAAACTTCCTCCTGAAGATCAACGTGGAGGAATGCGTTTTTGACATCCATTTGATGTAGTGGCCAAGCTTGTAACTCAGCAATAGCAAGAATAGTGCGTACGGTTGTCATCTTGGCAACCGGAGCAAACGTCTCATCATAGTCTAGTCCATATTCTTGCTTATTTCCAAGCACAACTAAATGAGCCTTGTATCGATCTATGGATCCATCCGAACGCAACTTTATGGAGAACACAAACTTGCTGCCTAAAGGTTTAACAGATGAGGGACATGGCACTATATCCCAAGTTTGATTTTCTTCCAGAGCAAGAAGTTTTATTTCAATAGCTTTCTGCCAACAATCATTCTCCATGGCCTGTTTATAAGATGAAGGAATAGGAATAGAAGATAATGATGCTGTCATGCATTTGAAATACCTTTCCGGGGGTTTTCTATCGCGTGAGCTGCGTCGTAGAGGAGCTGGTTCTGGTTCTTCTTCTACTGGACCAGCAGCCAAGGAATTTTCTTGAGGGGGCCCATCCGTTGGTTGATTTTGAGCGGCAGTACTACATCTTTTGTAGGTCAAGAGAGGTTTAGAAGATTGTTGACCTGAATGGGAGTTAGAAAACAGTGGCAAAATAGAAATTGGAGACGAGATGAGATCCTGATGTGATGCAAAAAAATATAAATTTTCTTGGAAAATGACATTTCTAGATACACGAATCCTACGAAGGTTAGGATTATAACATAGAAATCCCTTTTGATGAGGAGAATATCCGAGAAAAGCACATTCAACAGATTGTGCAGTAAGCTTGGTGCGTTCTTGTGGAGTAAGATGGACATAACACACACAACCAAAGACTCGAAGAGTGGAGTAATTTGATGCGTGACCATATAACCGAATGAAAGGGGATTCATTACCTATTGATGGAGATGGCATTCTGTTTATAAGATGGACAACGGTGGAAAGGGCTTCACACCAAAATCGTGAAGGCACATGAGACTCCAACAAAAGGGTACGAACAACATCGAGCAAATGTCGGTTTTTTCTTTCCGCTACTCCATTCTGTTGTGGAGTTGAGGGGCATGACCTTTGAGATACAATGCCATTGGAATGCAAAAATTCCTGAAATGAGTGTGACATGTATTCTCCTCCATTGTCAGAGCAAAATATTTTTATTTTTGATGAAAATTGGGTCTGAACATAAGCATGAAAAAATTTGAAAGCTGAAAAGACTTCATCTTTTGATCGCAAAAAATAGACCCACGTGAATCGACTATAATCATCAATAAAAAGTAAAATATTTGTAATTAGCATGAGATATAACTGGTGCCACGCCCCAGACATCACTGTGGATGATATCAAAAACTTGTGTTACATTAGATTGATGTGTTGGAAAAGGCAGAATTTTACTTTTACCAAGCTTGCAAGGAATACAATCAAAATTAACGGAATTAAGAGATGGAATGTGTTTATTTCCAAGAAAACTAGATTTTAACAAGTCATGAAGGACATTTGCGTTTGGATGTCCAAGACGCTTATGCCATATTTGGTAATCAACACTAGCAGAATTACATGAAACTAAAGGCAGAGAAAGACTTGGAGGCAGTGAAAACTGAATTGGGAAAAGACGTCCAACTTTAGGCCCCTTCGCAATTATCTTCCCTGATTGTTGGTCCTGCACAAGACAACCAGATTGTGAGAATTGTACTTGACAATCATTCTCGACTAATTGACCGACTGAAATGAGATTACTAGTGAGACCAGGCGAGACAAAAACATTTGTTAGAGATGAAGAAATATCACCAGTGGCTGTGATAGGCAATTGATTTCCATCAGCAGTATGAATCTTGAGAATTCCAAAATAATTTTTGATATTCGTAATAAATTGGGCATTGTTGGTCATGTGGTTGGAAGCTCCCGAATCAAAATACCAAGAGGAAGAAGGTTTACCTGAGAATCCGAGAGCAGAGAATGCTGAAACGATCATTTGTTGAACCATTTCAGGGGTCACCGTGGAAGTAGTAGTAGTAGAAGCATTTTGTTGAACCGGTGCTGGATTGGCTGAATTGTTCGGAATAGATGAACCAACCGAGGCTGTAAAAGCTGTGACGTTTCTCTTTGGTGGCCTTATTGGACATTCCTTAAGAATATGTCCGTCTTTTTTGCAATAGTTGCAGAACTTTTTCGGGCAGTTTGAAGCGTAATGTCCCAATTGCTTGCAACAGAAACATTGAACAACACTCATGTCATGACTTCTTGATTTTCCCCGTGCTACATATGCCACTTGAACAGTAGATGATTTGTTATCTTCAATGATGGACTGCGTAAGGAGACGTTGTTCTTCACGTAACAGATCATTGAAACATGTATCTAATGATGGTACAGGGTTTCTATGCATGAGACTGGACTGAATGCCTTCAAATTCTGACCTCAATTTCATAAGAAATTGATCTTGTTTAGTAGTTTCATGAACAGATTGTACAGAACTAAGACCCTGTAGGATTCAAATTGCATAAACTATATCGGTGTATTCAGCCCACAGATTCATGAATTGAGAGTAAAAATCAGAGATCGAAAGACTATCCTGTTTAAAGACAGCTGTGTCGTGTTCAAGCTGGAATCTTCGAGCGGCGTTGTTCTGATTGTAGACTTTCTTCAAATAATTCCACATTGTTGCTGCTGTTTTGTAAGGTCGAAGATTCAGGACAATGTTGGGATCAACAGAACCTAGGACCCAGGACATGACTTGAGCAACTTTGACTATCCATTTGGCATGTGCAACTTTATCTTTGTCTTTGTCAGGGGCTGTAGTGCTGCCATCAACATGACCTCACAAATCTTTTCCAGTGACGAATATCTCGAAATGGAATGCCCAAACTGAGTAGTTTTTGCCATTGAGGCGAACCAACAAGACTTCATGCTTTTCGGTAGTCATGGAAATAGGAATTGAACAAGAATAAGGGGATAATTTGGATTCGGAAACAAATAACCGAGAATTGAAAAAGAAGAGAAAAAAAAACGAGAACGTGAACAAAAGTGAAACAGATCGTGAAAAAAACAGACTAGGATCGTGAAAAAAAACAGACTAGGTTCTTGGATTTTAACCTAAGCTGATACCATGTTAACTAAGACAAAGGTTTGGACAAAACTGTTATTCTTTTCATTCTGATTTCACATATAAATACACGATTATTTCCTAAGCTGTCATATTTACATTTACAGCTAATTATACTAATTAAGAGAACTAGTTCACCGACCCGTGCTTCGCACGGGTATATTTAAAATAAAATTATATTTTTTATAATAGTTGATATTTAATTTTGGGTTAATAGTCATTTGCCCCCCTGCAATAGTAGCGATATTCGGTTTACCCCCCTTTTAAAAAAAAATTTTGTTTTACCCCCCTGTAATATTTGGGTACCCCCTAAACGTGTAAAAACCAGGGAGTAAAATCAAAAAAATATATTTTACAGGGGGGCAATTTTCCCTCTTGGGGGGCAAAAGACTTACAATTTTAATATTATAGGGGGGAAAACAAATTTTTTTTAAAAGGGGGGTAAACCGAATATCGTTACTATTGCAGGGGGCAAATGACTATTAACCCTTTAATTTTTTATAACATATAAAATTATTTAATAGGCCATAAATAGTTTTAATTAAAATTAATATAAATTTGAATTATAACAATAAAAAAGAGAGTAAGGAGTAATAATGATGGTGGCGTCTATGGTGAACCATCAAATAAGTGATTCACGGTGTACCATTAATATGAATGATCAGATTAAATAGTTGCACTATATCTTACAATATACCACCTACATATGAAAATTGAAGATTAAATAGTTGCACTATATCTTACTATATACCACTTATATATGAAAGTTGAAGAGGGTAGATTTAAACAAAATTTGGGTTCAACTACCATCGAATATTATTGTATGTGGAGAAGTGTAAATATAATGAGTAATAATCATGGTGGCGTCTATGGTGAACCATCAAATAAGTGATTCACGGTGGACCATTAATATGAATGATCAGATTAAATAGTTGCACTATATCTTACAATATACCACCTACATATGAAAATTGAAGATTAAATAGTTACACTATATCTTACAATATACCACTTATATATGAAAGTTGAAGAGGATAGATTTAAACAAAATTTGGGTTCAACTACCATCGAATATGATTGTATGTGGAGAAGTGTAAATATACTCATTTTCTTTACTAATAATTCTAAACCTTGATTAAATCTAAAAGTATTTTTATTAGGTTTCACCGATGAGGGACTTAATTCATCCCTCACTCTAGACATCACCCATAATCATATTATAGAGAAAATAATAAAAATTAAATTCATTATTACTTCATCACTGTAAAAAAAATTCAAAAAAAGGAAAAAAACTATTAATAGTCCAAAGAATTTAGAATGATAAACATTTTTAAATCAAAGAACTATTTAAAAATTAAAACGAAAAAACTTTAATCTAATGATTTTTCAGTCTAATAGATATTCTCCAAAGAGAATTGAATAGTTAAAAAATCATATATTACGGAAAGTTAAATAATAAAATG
The DNA here is from genome assembly GCF_029867415.1 of Vicia villosa. NCBI lineage: Eukaryota > Viridiplantae > Streptophyta > Magnoliopsida > Fabales > Fabaceae > Vicia > Vicia villosa. The sequence goes on from NC_081182.1 coordinate 98,917,091, forward strand.
TTTATTCCAATTTTCATTTTAAAAAAGGATTTGAGTGTATGTGCACAATCTTCTGACCGTTAATTTTATAAAAATAATTAATATTATTTTCCAATTCCATATATTTAATTCATTTGAATTATCTATTATATTTTTCTGTAAAATTGCTCATATAAAATTTTTAAACATATTTTATATATTAGTGTAACCTTTTAAATTTTATATATTTATATTTATTAGAACTTGTAATAATAATTCATTTGGATTATAAATTATTTAGTAGACATTTAATTTATACTACATAGAGGAAGATATTAGTTAACATTTAATATATTCATTTATTATTAGTACATGGATGAATATCACTTACAAATTATAATATCGGTTCCAAAGAAAATAAGATAGGCTTTGTCTTTTTATTTTTTTATTTATTGTACCATATTTTTTATATTCTATTATTTTTGAATACGTATTTGTTTATATACGCAACAGTTGCACATGTCCTTTATTTTTTTTATAGTGACAATATGTTATGTATTTATAAATTTAAATTAAGAGTAGAAACTAATTATTTTTCATCAATTAAAAATAAAATTATTTATTAATTAAAAATATTAATTAAGATAGTTAAATGGAAAATAAAAACCTATTTTAAAATAATTAAGTATTCTTCCAATTAGTAATGATGTTTTAAAATAATTAAGTATTAGTATATTATTAATAAAAAATTATAAAATGGACATTATGATATTAACCATCAAGTCTAGGTTGTTCTCTCTTTTGTAAATAAAAATTCTAAAACTTAACTCAATGAGCTTGTCATAAGAATATTATAAACTAATAATTTTTAAAGTTTATAGATATTGTTCAAAAAATTAAATATAATTAAAATTGATATTTTGAACTACTGTTCAACCAAAATATTGATTTTATTAATAAATTATAATTGTATTTTCTTGAAATTAATTTAACATTTTAACTTTGTGCTCAATAAAGTTTTTGGTATATAAACAGTGAACAATAAAAGTTGTAACCGATTAATTTATTAATTAAAATTTTCATTAATACAATTAATGAGTTAATAATTATTGTTCATTTAAAAAAAAATGAATGATCATTATTAGAATTAAGTTATGTAATATGAAAAAGAAATTACATATATTTATATCACTAAGTCATTGTGTAAATCAGTTATTTTTAATTGAGTTTAACTTAATGATATAAATATATATAATTTCTTTTTCATATTACATAACTTAATTTTGTGATTGTGAAGAGAACATAGATCACCTGTTTTTCTTTTGCAGGGAAATCGACCCAATTTGAAGGGCAGTACTCCAATGGCTCGGCATTTGTAGACAATCTATGAGGTGGAATGATGAAGTTGATTGGATGGTGGCAGAATCCAAAAAGAAGGGGCTCAGAATTCAAGTGCTAAAAATGGCATTAGCTGAGACGGTTTATGCGATTTGGAAGAGTAGAAATAATAAGATTTTCACTCATAAGGAGCATAATCAAAGGATCTATGAGGAGATTATTCAGAATGTAAAGATTCTGAGTAGTTTATATAGGAAGTGTACACATTACACAATATGCATAATTAAGTCTACTTTATAAGATCTGGATCCTCGCGGCGATCAGTGTGTAAAAATTGTTTTTAGATAATGAGAATTTATTGCTTTGAGTCTAAAAAAAACTGATTTAGTGCAAATAAAATAATATATTTAAGAAAAACTATTCTTTTTTTTCAAAAACTTTACGGGATATAAAAAAAATGACTTACATATACATAAAAAAATGAATAAAATAGTCAATAACTATCACATATTTTTCATATAAAATTTTCTCAATTTCATTACGGCTAATGAAAGATTCCACCAAACACAATTTATTTTAATATTAATCCCAAATGCTTGCATATTGTTTAAATATCATACAATTGAGCTTGTTTTAACTTTCATCATTTCATAGTTGCTCCTCCACTTGCTCTATATGGTGGCGTTCATCCACTTTAATTACTTGTGTTATTTTATAAACTACTTATATATTCATAAAAAACACAAAGCATACCTAAATTATATAAATTATTTATACCATCAAAATAAAATATAATTCTCAAGCAAAACGTTGCTAAATTATCTATACCATCAAAATAAAATATAATTCTCAAACAAAACATACATAAATTATCTATACCATCTAAATAAAATATACCACTTAATCAAGATTTTGATACTATATATAAATATATAAATTATAATTGATAAGAGTTATAAATTATAATTACGAATGAGATACAAATCCATAATACAAATATACAATAAAAACATAATTATAGATTATGATTATGAATGAGACAGAAATGCACAATACAATTACAGAAGAAAAAAAATTCTCTTCTACCCACAAAGTACAATCTCTTCCATCAAAGCATTCTCTTATGAGCTGAGAGGTTGTAGAAAAGACATATTTATAGTCAATCAACAATTTTAATTTGATTGAAATTGAAAAGTTTTCAATTTTTATTACAATTTATTGTAGAATTTATACATAGTAATTTTATGCAATAATTATTATCTTAATTTTGTCATTATTATAATTATATAACGTCCAATATTTATTTGTATTCTTAATACAAAATTTAATTTTTGTTAAATTTAGAAAACTTATACTTAACATAAACAGTTACATTTCTATCATTATTATTCTTAATTTTATTATTATTATTATATTTAATATTATTATTTATATTTAATATTAATATAGTATCAAATTAATAAAAGTTAGAATTAAGGTTTGTATAATTTATATTATTTATATGAATAAAATAATTTTTATATAAAGAATTTTAACACAAAATTTTAAAGTATAAAAATATGAATACTTGAACAGTTGAACTATATTAAGTTTAACATCTAAATTATAAGTTAAATTTAAAAATTTTAACTTATTTCTTAATTTAAATTTTAATTCTTAACATTTTTTAATTTATAAGATTTATTTTTAAATATAAAGAATTTTAACACATAGTTTTATAAGTATATATTTTTTATTTCGTATCCATTATAAATTATTTGTATAAACTTATTTATATTTGTTTTTATATATTTATATATTGTATTATTGTTATTTTTTATTATTATTATTAGTTAATTATTATATATTATATATTATATATTATATGTATAATTATTATTAATATGTGTGGTTGAATATTATATTATTATTTTTATTATTTTTATTTATCTTTAATATAGGATTAAATTAATAAAAATCAAAATTAGAATTTTACCATGGTGACATGTGGCTAAATTCTTTTTAGAGATACTACCAAGGTGACATGTGGCTAGGGTTGCCATCATGACAACCTTGGATTTATATATACTAGATCGCCGACCCGTGCTTCGCACGGATATATTAGAAATAAAATTATATTTTTTTAGTAGTTGATATTTTATATTCTATTTGCATATAAAATAAGGTCATTTAAATTATATTTGTAAGTATACTATTAATTTTTTAATGTGAAAAATAAGGTCATTTAAATTATGTTTGTAAGTATACTATTAATTTTTTAATGTGAAAGCATATAAAATTATCTTATATGTCATTAAGATTATGTATGCAATTATACTATTAATTTGTTAATATGAAAGACAATAAATTAGAAAAAATTTACTATGATAATTTAAAATGTATAAATGTAAAGAAATAAATATTAATTAACTAAAAAATAGTATTTAATACTTCTTTGTAAACTACATTTAATATTGTATTAATATCTATCTTCACAATCATCAATAGTCACCAATATATTCAACCCTTCCATAGAAATAACCCTTGATATGACAACATATAGTTGTACATGAAACAATTCTTGATATGACAATATATATAGTTGATATACCCAACATGTTTTAGTGATTGTCCTTGACTTTTACTAATAATCGTATAAATGAAACAACCAAAAGAAATTTGTGTCTTTGAAATTTGAAAGGAATTCTTTTATCAGAAGGATAATATAAAATAATTAATTAAAAATATAAATTTTAAAATTGTTACTCAAGTTTGTTTGTCTCTCGGAAGTCGTCACATTCATATATGTAGATTCTTTTACATTTATGTAGACACAATGGATCATCTCATTCTATCCATCCTCTCTTTCAACCGAAACACATGCAATTGTTTAGAGAATTAAAAAAAATGATAAATAGAATAAGAGAAATAAAATGTTAGAAAGAGATAAAGACATAAATGTGAAGGAGAGGGTTGGAGAGAAAATATTAAAGGAGATGATCCAAACCCATATGTAGATGTAGATTTGTATTTTTATTATTAAAACGATTGATTACACTTCAAGACATGTGATATGTATAAGACCATGAACCAAGACATATGAAAAAATTTATACACAAATATTAATTACACTGTTTATGTAAAACATCATAGAAGAATAAATTATACATCTTTTTATCTAACATGTACATAATCTTTTGTCCAAATATACACTTCTGTCCATAATCTTATGTCCAAATATAATACATGTTTCTTCAATATACACTTTATATGATTTGATTTATAAGATGAAAGAGGAAAAAGACATAATGATATCACAAAAATTTGAGAAATCGTTATACTTATTCTATAATACTTAAATGTCTAGAGAACTAAAACATTACACCCATAAAATAATAAACTAACTAAATTATATTAATAAAATAGAACTTTTATTGATGCATATATTAGAGTTAAAGACCTTTACTTATGTGGCGACATGAACGATCATTTCATAGAACTCCCAAGCAAGCAACAATGATGCAACACAAATTTAAGATCTTCTCTTGATTCAGATCATCCAATAAAAGACAATTAGATAGAAAGTTCAATAGTAGACAAAATGAAATTGTATCAATATAAAAGAGAATTGAAAGATTTATAATATAATAATTTAAGTCTCTATTCTGCCACAAAAACTAATGGTAAGAGAAACTAAAATTTTTACAATACAAAATTGAAGAGCACAACCAACAATTTATATGTAGAACACTTTGATAATGCAATATCAAAAATATATATACACAATGATAATTGAAAGAATAATAACGAATAATGACTAATTAAATCATTAATTAAAATGTATATTAATAGAATAAATAAGTAATTATAATCATAATAATGAAAGAATATGCGTTACAAAATATTAAAAAATGTAATTCATAGGTTAAGAATATGAGTTACACAATATATTTATTTATTGTGTCAAAAGCTTGTAGTAATAATCTAATAAACTACAACAAAATAATAATAATAATAATAATAATAATAATAATAATAATAATAATAATAAGAATAATAATAATATAATAGTTTGAGCTATGTATTCTTCCTCTATAAATTATAAAATTAACAATTTTTAATAAATACATTTGTACTATGATAAATTATGAATATAATTTTTTATTTTAATAATAAACTATAAAACTAAATTTATTAAATTAAAAAAATATTCAAGTAGATAATTGAAATTAATAAAATTTTAAATTAATAGTATAATAATATTTAAAAGTACAATGGTAGATTTTAATAAAATCTTGTACTAATAATCTAATAAATTTTAATAAAATTTAATTTAATATATTCGCATATGTGATTTTTCTTATAAATTATAAAATTAAAAATGTTTTGATAAATGAATTTGTACTATGTTAAACTATGAATTGAATTTTTGAAATATATATTTAAATATAAAATTATATTTATTAAATGATAAAAAGTTTCATATAAGTCATTATTAACTCATTTATTATGTAACGTTCAGGAAATTAATAATTTATTAATCTTTTTATTATATAACTTCCATGGGTTAAAGGTATTGTAAAGTTTTTTAAACGAATTTATATTTAATATATTTTGTATATTTTTTTTATTACTTCTCTATTATCCATTATTTATATAAAGGATCGTATCACATAAATTTATGAGTATAAAAATGTGACTACTAAAACTATATTAACTTTAATATTTAATTTAATATTTAATGTATTATTTAAATTTAAATCTGAAATGTAGAAGAGAGATATTTAATTAGATTTTACATTAATAATTTAATAATATTTAAAAATAGAATCGTAGATTTTAATAAAATCTTATACTAATAATCTAATAAATTTTAGTAAAAAATAATTTTATATCTTGGCATATATGATTTTTCTTTATAATTTATAATATTCAAAATGTTTTGAAATGGATTTGTATTTAATATATTGTAACACCCCGTACATATATGTCTAGAATAATATGCGGTGATGCTATAAATGGTACAAGAAACATACATAAGCGATAAAGAAAAGAAATTAAAATCATATACAATTCAAATATCCAACTGAAAACGTATATGATTGGCTTGTCTTCAACAATGCACAGCAGAAAAATAACGTCTGACTAGGTCTTCCTGCCAATTACTTGTCCACGGTCTTCAAGGCAGTCCATCAAGAAATCCATCTACTTCTAACCTGTTCCTGAAAAATAATAATTGGAATGGGGTGAGATTACTAAATCTCAGTGAGTTCCCCTATCTTACGGGTTCGCTCGGTTCTACAAGGTGCATGCAAACAAACAGATTCACCGAGAATCCAGGTTTCCTCACGGTCTGGTACAAGTACATACAAGGATACACCACCATTGGAAGTCCCTTAACTATCCAAGGAGGCGTTCAATAAGACAACAATTCACAATATGCAAACTCACATCCTTATGTGAGGAATCAAGGAGTTATACCCATCTGACTAGGCTACCTCTGCCACGTACCCTCGGTGAGTATCCAAGTACATATATGTCGAAAGACTTGCACAAGCACACCGCACGATGAATTCGGGTCATTCCTATATGGAATTCCACCCGAGATGAGTTAAGTTGTACCATTGCCTACTTGGCATTTACAACCTCATCACCAAGCACGCCAGTGAGTTACCAAGTGGGAAACGCCATTAAAGACCCCGGTCTTGCTTCCACTGCAATGGTATTCATCCTCTGTACGCAGGTGAGTAAACAGGTGCAATATGTCCTTTTCGACGTACAAGCCCACCGGGCGAAAGCCTAGTAACATTGTCTAATTGACGTTACTAGAGGCAAGTAATTCAGTGATTGCCTATGTGGCATCACCCACTTACCATACTAATCACGCAGGTGAGTTACCAAGTGGGAAACGCCATTAAAGACCCTCACTTGCTTCCACCGCAATAGTAGCTCAGGTAACGCAAAATATACGGATATAGACACGTATATACAACAGGCATAAAAGCCAAATCATCCATGGTATATAATACATATCATAAACGCCACACGGGCTACCAATGGGCATCCACATAGTGGGTAAGCAGGATTTACTATCCTAGTAGTACGGTTATACTCCGATTCACGCATATTCAACCAAATCAAGTTCACAAAATCAAGCATCCGAACGTCCAACCGGAACGACGGGAAAACAATTTACATTGTATTATATGCACATAATATTAGACAAAATCCATCGTGTAAATATCATGTCATTTGTACATACTCGTCACATGTGAGTTAAATATGTTTCGATCATGGAATATATGAAACATAATCAGAGCATATAATTATTTAGAACGTACATGGATACACATTAGTCTCATAACAAAGAGGCTTTCGATTCCCGACATGGAACGGAATCGCACTCGGGGAATTAAACAAACATTCTTAATTCTATTAATGTTAATCCAACATCATGTAACTAAAAGTCCATTTGCTATAAATTTTAAATCAATTAAAAGCATTATATCTAAGCACATTCATAAAGATCATTAAAAGACCTTTCCAACGCTTCCGACCGGGCTTTGTTTCGAGTTGTAGAACTCAAGTTATGGTCAAAACAATAAAGGAATAATTTTCTGTCAGGTGCAATCGATTTGCACCAGTGTGCAATCGATTGCTTGCTGAACCAGAAGCGTAGAAAGTCAATTTTTCACAGTGCAATCGATTGCTTGACCCCTGCAATTGATTGCTTACTGAACCAGAAGCAAAAATCATATTTTTCTTGCAATATACCAGTTCCAACATGTAATACGGTGAACTAACTTTTTATCAATCGAAATGTCGCGGTAAGCAAGAGTCGCCACCGACTTTTATTTTATCCAAACAAATTCGGAAAGGCAAAAAGAAACAGAAAAAAAACCTTTTTAAAGAAATCTAAGTTCGGGGGGTAATTTATGCAAAGGGAAGGTGTAAGGCACCCTTTGCATCCATGGTTTTCCATGGGCTCTTAATTGCTTTGCTTGCTCGTTTGTCTTTAGAAAAAGTAGATGAAAGAAAAAAAGTGGACTTTAGCTCGTAAATGAGCGTAGCCAGTTTTTGAAGAATTGTGAGAAAGAATATGAAAATTGAGCATTGCAAGGCAATTAGGGGCAATTACCTTAAACTCAGATGATAGGTCTCTTTTTAGCCTTTCAGAATGAAAGGGTCAATCCTTGCCATAAGAGGGCAGGAAGCCTTTCGTTTGGAGGTAGAAGGGTCATCGAAATATCCTTTGCCATAAGACTGTCCCATGCCATAGGAGGGCGGGTAGTCTAAGGTAAGGATCAGAATAAGCCTTATTCGTAGGCAGCCAGAAGATACCTCAGCCTTTTTCCATAGGCAACTTCCGAGGGTCGAGGTCATATTTGTGTATCGAAGGCAGCATCATTTTAGGGTCTCATGACCTTTTATCGAGGCAACATGGCTGAGGTATCCTCATATTCGAGGGACAGGCTATTCTGCAAAACACAAGGCAACAAGGCAACAGGCAACAGGCAACAAGGCAACAGAGAGGGTTACCCAAAAGCGTGCGTGTGTGCACCAATCACGTGTAAATTAGTGAGGCTAATTCAATTTAAAGGTTGTCACTCCCTATTTTACTAACCACGCATTCAAATAATATAATCAAAACAGATATGGGGGAGGGCAATTGTAACCAGCGGATCCCTTAATAGGGTTTGACACAAGTAATAATTAAGATTTGAGTTTAGGGTTACCAATTATTCGTAGTCTTGGCAATTGACAAACCCTAAAAAGGTGGGAAAAATAGGAAACGGGCATTTGTGAGTGGATTATCAGTTCAGCCATAAACAGGGTTAACCCTAATCAACAATAAAAAGATGAAAGAAAAAGAAAAAGAAAAAAAAATATAGAAACTTAGCTTAGATTTGATCTGATAGGGTTGGCAGAAAGCCTCGAAGTTAACCCTGAAAAATGGCAAAGGCTGAGGAAAGATGAAGGCAAAACAAGCCCCTGATTTTAAAAGAAAACAAAAATAGACTTTAATTTTAAGGTACTTAGCTCTGGGTTCTTGATCGGGCGCGTTGTCGGAGTGAACCATGTCGATAACCCTGAAAAGGCAAGGCACAAAAGAAAGAAAATATTTTCAGTGTATGGAATGATCTTCGTAAACCCTGATTAGGGCACAAGTTAACCCTGGTTAATAGAATAAATAAAGATCAATTTAATTATTGGTTTTCAACCCAATTAATTAAATCGATGCAAATAAAGTGTCGATTAAATCACCTTAACCCAAAAATTATAATAATTAAATTAATGAATTGATTTAAATTGTTAATTTAAGTAAACATGTTTTAAAGTATTATTCTAAATGAACCAAATAATTTTAAAGTATTTAAATTGTTAAATTAAAATAACTATCAAAATATTTTGTCATTTTTTTGAAATAAAGTTACATAAAGAAACTATTTTTAGAAGAACTTTGGTTAAAAGAAAAGAAAGAAAAGAATAAAATAAAATAAAAGGTAAAAAAAGAAAATTAAGAAGATTTAGAAAAAGAAGGCTTAGCTACGCTTCTGTGTGGGAGGACTGAGGGTCTATGGTGATCTTGCAAGGCTGTGGGCGTTGGATCTGATCTATGTGTGATCCCAGGGCTGTGATGCGAAGGTGCATCATATTCCTTCATGACCTGCATACGCTGGATCCTTAAACAATGATAACCTGGGAATTAAGTAAAAATAATACGCAAGAGGCAGGGATCGAACCCCTGCCCTTGCGGTGTAAGGCCTTAAAACACATGTCCCTTCCACTGGATCACGGTCCTTATGCTGTTAACATGATCATTTAACATGATAATAATAATAAAAAAACGATACACTCAGAATTCAAAACCCAGAACGTGCGCAGGCAGTCTTCTTCTCCGTTGGTTTTTAAGAAATGCAGGAACTCCTTCGGCAATGGTTTTCGCATATGGCTATGATACCTGTGAGTCCAATTCTTAACATAAATTAATAACGAACACATACAACAATGTGAAATTGCGCTCTGATTACAGTGGTGCCGTTTGTTTCGTGTAATTTGGCCAATATCGAGAAGCCCCAATTCGAAGTTCCGCAACCCTAACCATGGTGGATTAGTGTACCTGTGCTTAAAACAAAATTGAACAATCCAGAATGCTTTCAAACATTGTTGTGAACACAAATATGCAATTTAATTACGTTAAATATGCATGGATTATCGAAATTGATTTTGAAAGAAAGTTGCTAAACCGTGAACGCTACAATAGCGATTCTGGAAACGTGAACGATTTGCAATGATCCAGTATGCTTCAGAGAAGGTCGAGGGATTGATCCAGACGTATGGAATTTCTTGAATCGGAACAGAATTTGATGTGCACCTTCCACTCTTGTTCAAGTTTTTTTCCAATGGTGTTTAGGTCCCCTTGCGGCCAGAATCCCCCTCTGTTGCACGATGCTTGCAAGTGGTTTAATGGGGTTAAGATACTGCAGGAGCTTTTGATTTGTATTGTATGGTTGTTGGTAAATTGTATGTACAGGTTTGGTGTTGCAGTGATGATAAAAAATTGGTGTGGAAAATATGTACTTGAATTGTCGGTGTACGCGAGTATTGGTCAAAATAAGGGTTAATTGTTAGTCTTTTATAAGAAAAAATTAGGGTAACAAATAAGGTATAAGATGATCAAATATCAATCAATGATTAAAATTCTAAATTAAAATATAATCTGAAATTCGATGATTAATTGATATTTTCCTAAAAAACATACTTGTTCCCCAAGATGATAAAAAGTGCTACTAATAGAGAAAATATAATTCAAAACATTTTTTTTGGATTTTTAAAATATTTTATGATTTTTGGTGATTTTTCGACTAAAAAAAGCATAAAAGTGAAAATTGACTATTTTTAAAAAATACATATTTAATTAGTGCGAAAATTAAATTAAAATAATGAAAAATGCAATTTTTATGATTTTGAATAATGGAAATAAAGTTAGAATTTAAAATTAGAAAACAAATAAAAAAAGAGAAATGTTAGAAGTGAGATTCGAGCCCAGGACCTCTCGCTCATGTACCTTTTAACCTCAAATCCTTACCATCTATACTACGTCACTTATTCGAAATAAAATGACGTTTGCAAATATATGCGGGCAAATTTTGGGGTATGACAGCTGCCCCTGTTCAATTATCTTTAACCTGAAGATGTAGAGTGGTTTGTATGCCAGTCGGTATCTGATGGAAGATGATTGAACACTAGAATACCAAGAAATTTGCCCTAGCTGAAGTAGGGACTTTTGTCGGAGATGGGCTTGAAGATGCCATCCAGGTGTTTCGAGAAGATGTGTGATGGAGATGGGCTTTAAGATGCCATCCGTCTTGATATACTTGAGAGTCAGAATGTGTCGTACGTTAGACTGGGTCTAGCTTGCATCCTCAGATGTCTGGAAAACCGTGTGTTAGGTCGAAGAATAAGTCGTGCGTTAGACTATTTTCAATTGCATCCTCAGATGTCTGGAAAACCATGCGTTAGGTCGAAGAATAAATCGTGCGTTAGACTATTCTCAATTGCATCCTCAGATGTCTGGAAAACCATGCGTTAGGTCAAAGAATAAATCGTGCGTTAGACTATTCTCAATTGCATCCTCAGATGTCTGGAAAACCGTGCGTTAGGTTGATGGATAAGCCGTACGTTAGACTACCCAATTTGCATCCGTAGATGTCTGGAAGACCGTGCGTTAGGTCGAAGAAAAGATCGTATGTTAGACTATTCTCAATTGCATCCTCAGATGTCTGGAAAACCGTGCGTTAGGTTGATGGATAAGTCGTGCGTTAGACTACCCACTTTGCATCCGTAGATGTCTGGAAGACCGTGCGTTAGGTTGAAGAATAAATCGTGCGTTAGACTATTCTCAATTGCATCCTCAGATGTCTGGAAAACCGTGCGTTAGGTTGATGGATAAGTCGTGCGTTAGACTACCCACTTTGCATCCGTAGATGTCTGGAAGACCGTGCGTTAGGTCGAAGAATAAATCGTGCGTTAGACTATTCTCAATTGCATCCTCAGATGTCTGGAAAACCGTGGGTTAGGTTGATGGATAAGTCGTGCGTTAGACTAATCCGATTTGCATCCGCAGATGTCTGGAGTGCCGTGCGTTAGGCTTTGAATAAGATTCGAATCTTTGTAATGTACCTGTCAGATAATATTTACTTGGTAACAATGTCAGTTTTATGCAATGTTTATGATGTATGTAATGAATGAGATGGAGTTCTCAAAATAAATGGAACGCTTTGTATGTTATGTATGAATTGTAATCGCCTGCAATGTATGAATATGCATGTGATGTATATGATGCATGACTGATGTTGTTCTGAGAAAATAAATCTCTGTATCATTGTGATTTGATCTTGTTTTGAAGAGATGTAGCCGGGGATTTATGACTTCTGCTTGGGGATGAATAGTAATTTGATGGATCCTGACTGGGGATGAAAGATATTAGTAAGCCATGTTGGAGAAGAACAAAGTGTCGGTGGTGTTGAAGATGTCAACTCTGTTGGGGATCCATGTATTGGTCGAGACGAGTATGTTTGAAGATATCTTCTTGAAGGATTGCTCTGTGGGGATGTGATTTTATGAACCTGGCTCTGTGGGGGGACATGGGTGTCTTGAGAGTTGCCCCCAGTATTATAGCACTTGCCATTCCTGGATCTGTGTTGATTAGAACATGCCAATGAGTATTGATCGAAGATGTCAAACTGGACTTGCATAGACTTGCCCCAGATATTAGGGAATTTGGAAAGATTCGCCTCGCGAGGACTTCGTGAGATGTGCACTATGGGTGACATGCCCCTAGCAATTATAAACTTAGGACGATGCCCCTGACTGTTTTTGCTTTTGAGATTCTCGGAATCTTGCCTTGATTGCTCCAGATTGATCGGGAAATAGTTTGAAACCCACTTGGGATGTATGCCTTTTGATTGTTAGACATTTGAGAGATTCTCGGAATCTTGACTTGATTGTCCCATATTGATTGGACAAAACATGTCATGCCCCTTGTATACGTAGAGACATTGCTTCTCGGAGTAATCTTGTCTGTCGGGATAACTTTCAGTCATTAGTTGTACCATGTGCAAGTTCTTTCTGATGCTAACATTTGAAATTATGTAGCAAAATATGTTTAATAATGAATTCATGAGATGCAATGCATACGTTTGTCTTGAGTTTTTTGAAAAACATTTAAAACAGGAGATGTGAAAAGCGTAATATTTATAAAAACATGATATTTGTAACAGCGTGATGTTTGTAAAAATGAAATATCAACTCAACATTTTTGGTAAATCTTAAGGAGTCAGGGTACCTTTTTGATGACAATATGCTTTCGAGCTAACCATGCTTCAATTAGGACTTTCAAGGGTTGTAACGTGGCTTGGTTCGCGGTTTAAGAAGCAAAGGATAAAGTCTCAAAGTTTATTTATACCCACCCCTCTTCGTGATGATCTTCAGTCCTAAACTCAGTTAATCCGACTTATGCATTCAGGTTCCAAGAGATTTCTGAATTTGCGCCTTTGATAATGTTGATGGTTCGCAAGGAACGAGAACTTTTGAGATGGCAGTCACTTCTTCCTTTTGGTAGTCACATCATTGTGTTGTTCAAGAATTTATTGACTTCTCTTTTTTCATCTTTTTTGATATCCCTAACTTTTGCCTGAACTGTCTATTTTGAGCTTACAGTCAGCGGGATGCCTTGATTTTTGCCTAAGTCGTCTTTTGATTTTTGACTTAGCAGGCTTTTCTTTGTATGTATATTTTTTCGTTTTTTTTTAAAGATATTGACTGCTTTGTTTGATGATTGATGAACCATCATTGTCTTTTGATTGACATCTCCAACACTTCTTTGATGTGTGCAGATGAACGCTTGTGATTGAAACCTTTGTTGAAAGGTGTACTGAATGATTCTCTTAAAATAGAATGCACAGTTAAATTAACTGAGAACTACCCTGCCCCAGGTTATGATCAAGGGTTTTAATTAGTACAAGAAAGAAACTTCTACTTCTTAGGCTCAAAGGGGTTGACAAGGGATTAACGTCCTTATATCTCCACTGTTTAGGAATTGAAACAATGCCTGTACATCGTCAGCATAGTCCACTCAACAGCATACTGTATGAGGTTGCGGTATCGTTTTCGTCATCCTCCCTCAAAAGGCTTACAGCTTTAGCAGGAGTTGAGTATCGTAAAACATATGCAAAGTAGAGATGCAATTAAAATGAGTGATAGCGAAATAATTTTTTCAAGACAAATATATGCAATGCACTGATGATGATTACTAAAACAGATAATGTCTATCATGAGTCAAATGTTTAAACAAACAAAAAGGAGACTTGCAAACGAAAGTATATCTAATGATCCAAAAGTTTGTCCGTCTAGACGTCAATCAGTCTTGCCATGAGTAGGCATAGGAGCGGGGATCACCACAGGGGTTTCAGGAGGGTTGGATTTGATTTCTCTGTCATTGATCAGATCTTGAATCTTATTCTTTAATGTCCAGCAATTGTTTGTGTAATGTCCAAGACTGTTGGAATGGTACGCGCACTTCGCATTGGGTTTATAGTAGGTGTTAGAATTCGTTGGTTCGATTGCCCTGAGCTTCTGGATCATATGAGTGAATTAATTGTTGTGACTCAGTTGTCGTGATTCCATTATCGTGACTCAGTTGTCGTGACTTTGTAGTCGTGATTCCATTATCGTGACTCAGTTGTCGTGACTTTGTTATCGTGACTCAGTTATCGTGACTCAGTTGTCGTGATTCCATTATCGTGACTCAGTTGTCGTGTTTCCATTATCGTGACTCAGTAGTCGTGACTTTGTTGTCGTGACTCAATTGTTGTGATTCCATTATCGTGACTCAGTTGTCGTGACTTCATTGTCGTGGTCTTTTCTGATTTGAGTGTCATGATTAAATCTTTAATGGCACGCTTCAACGGTCTACCATCCTTTACACCATAACCAGGCTTGTTCGAATAATAGGCGCATCTCGCATTGTAATTGTACCCCAAGAATAGGAGTGCCTTCAATTCTTCTTGCCCCTTGGACAAGTTCAGGATCAAATCTTGAAACTGGGCATTCTGAGCTTGAAGGTCTTTGACTGATTGCTTGAGATTCATGATGCTGAAATAAACAGCGAGGAGGTGAGAAACCTGTGGTGTTAACCTGTGATGCAATGTTATGAATGCAGATGCAATTATTTTCAAGGATCTCTGGAAATTTAGTTAGCAACGTTTAAAAATGATTTGGTCGCTTCTTCGTCAGGAGAAATCTAAATTTTGTCTTTGAACGCCTTTCTTTGGGAATCAAGCTCACCATATCGAGTGGGTCATCGCCTCTGATTCGGGATACTTGTAATTTGAAAGTGTTTGGCTAGAGGAAAATAAATCCTCTTACCCTTTGATAGGTACTGAGTCTCTGAATTGGAAGGCATGTGGCTAGAGGAAAATAAATCCTCTTGCCCCTAGATAGGAATTCAGTCCTTGATAAGAGCACCTGAAATTGCGCGCCCTAAATTCCTAGGATCCTTGAAAGGGTTAGTTAAATAATGTTATGCTTATGATGTCATGATGTCATGATGTTATGAGAATGAAGTTCGTTAGACTTAGTGCGAGATGGTAAGGACAAACAAGTCCTTTCAACAAAACCTGCGAGGAAATGAAGGTTAGTAGTGAACACAAACAAGTCACGCAAGTCACACAAGTCACGCAATTTTTGGCTTAAGGCTTGCATGGAGTCTGATCAGGTGTCCTTCCCAAGGGTATTTCTATGGATAAGGAGATTTCAGCAACGGGTTCTACAAGTTATCCAGAATTGTCAGCCCTTCTAAAGCACCCTCGGACATGATGCATTTGCACCATGCAATGATACTTTGAGAAAGAACCTATCTGAATTGTAGCATCGGGTAGCGACTAGTTCTTAACATTTGTCAAGAGTAGTCCCCCCACTACGTTCCTAAAGGCCAGGATGGGTTAAGGGTAACTAAAGGTCCTTGAGTTCCGGCGCACCCACAGACACATACATAGACCTCCCTCATTTGAGAAAGGTGTGCATATGCTATGGAGTCCTAGCTCAAGTGTGAACTTCATATTGACTCATCTCCCACATATGTGAAAGAGGTCGCCATGACTATGCCACTCCTAATCTTAAGTGTACTTCAATCCGGGTGTAGGATTCGTCCTTCAGTTAATTCCCAAAACGCCCCTGAAAAATAAAACAAACAAAGCAAACAGTAGAAAACATTTAAGTGAATCCTAAACTTTTAAGGTAACCCCTCTTTTAATCGAAAAGTCCCCAGCAGAGTCGCCAGTTCTGTAATACGGTGAACTGACTTTTTATCAATCGAAATGTCGCGGTAAGCAAGAGTCGCCACCGACTTTTATTTTATCCAAACAAATTCGGAAAGGCAAAAAGAAACAGAAAAAAAACCTTTTTAAAGAAATCTAAGTTCGGGGGGTAATTTATGCAAAGGGAAGGTGTAAGGCACCCTTTGCATCCATGGTTTTCCATGGGCTCTTAATTGCTTTGCTTGCTCGTTTGTCTTTAGAAAAAGTAGATGAAAGAAAAAAAAGTGGACTTTAGCTCGTAAATGAGCGTAGCCAGTTTTTGAAGAATTGTGAGAAAGAATATGAAAATTGAGCATTGCAAGGCAATTAGGGGCAATTACCTTAAACTCAGATGATAGGTCTCTTTTTAGCCTTTCAGAATGAAAAGGTCAATCCTTGCCATAAGAGGGCAGGAAGCCTTTCGTTTGGAGGTAGAAGGGTCATCGAAATATCCTTTGCCATAAGACTGTGCCATGCCATAGGAGGGCAGGTAGTCTAAGGTAAGGATCAGAATAAGCCTTATTCGTAGGCAGCCAGAAGATACCTCAGCCTTTTTCCATAGGCAACTTCCGAGGGTCGAGGTCATATTTGTGTATCGAAGGCAGCATCATTTTAGGGTCTCATGACCTTTCATCGAGGCAACATGGCTGAGGTATCCTCATATTCGAGGGACAGGCTATTCTGCAAAACACAAGGCAACAAGGCAACAGGCAACAGACAACAAGGCAACAGAGAGGGTTACCCAAAAGCGTGCGTGTGTGCACCAATCACGTGTAAATTAGTGAGGCTAATTCAATTTAAAGGTTGTCACTCCCTATTTTACTAACCACGCATTCAAATAATATAATCAAAACAGATATGGGGGAGGGCAATTGTAACCAGCGGATCCCTTAATAGGGTTTGACACAAGTAATAATTAAGATTTGAGTTTAGGGTTACCAATTATTCGTAGTCTTGGCAATTGACAAACCCTAAAAAGGTGGGAAAAATAGGAAACGGGCATTTGTGAGTGGATTATCAGTTCAGCCATAAACAGGGTTAACCCTAATCAACAATAAAAAGATGAAAGAAAAAGAAAAAGAAAAAAAAATATAGAAACTTAGCTTAGATTTGATCTGATAGGGTTGGCAGAAAGCCTCGAAGTTAACCCTGAAAAATGGCAAAGGCTGAGGAAAGATGAAGGCAAAACAAGCCCCTGATTTTAAAAGAAAACAAAAATAGACTTTAATTTTAAGGTACTTAGCTCTGGGTTCTTGATCGGGCGCGTTGTCGGAGTGAACCATGTCGATAACCCTGAAAAGGCAAGGCACAAAAGAAAGAAAATATTTTCAGTGTATGGAATGATCTTCGTAAACCCTGATTAGGGCACAAGTTAACCCTGGTTAATAGAATAAATAAAGATCAATTTAATTATTGGTTTTCAACCCAATTAATTAAATCGATGCAAATAAAGTGTCGATTAAATCACCTTAACCCAAAAATTATAATAATTAAATTAATGAATTGATTTAAATTGTTAATTTAAGTAAACATGTTTTAAAGTATTATTCTAAATGAACCAAATAATTTTAAAGTATTTAAATTGTTAAATTAAAATAACTATCAAAATATTTTGTCATTTTTTTGAAATAAAGTTACATAAAGAAACTATTTTTAGAAGAACTTTGGTTAAAAGAAAAGAAAGAAAAGAATAAAATAAAATAAAAGGTAAAAAAAGAAAATTAAGAAGATTTAGAAAAAGAAGGCTTAGCTACGCTTCTGTGTGGGAGGACTGAGGGTCTATGGTGATCTTGCAAGGCTGTGGGCGTTGGATCTGATCTATGTGTGATCCCAGGGCTGTGATGCGAAGGTGCATCATATTCCTTCATGACCTGCATACGCTGGATCCTTAAACAATGATAAACTGGGAATTAAGTAAAAATAATACGCAAGAGGCAGGGATCGAACCCCTGCCCTTGCGGTGTAAGGCCTTAAAACACATGTCCCTTCCACTGGATCACGGTCCTTATGCTGTTAACATGATCATTTAACATGATAATAATAATAATAAAACGATACACTCAGAATTCAAAACCCAGAACGTGCGCAGGCAGTCTTCTTCTCCGTTGGTTTTTAAGAAATGCAGGAACTCCTTCGGCAATGGTTTTCGCATATGGCTATGATACCTGCGAGTCCAATTCTTAACATAAATTAATAACGAACACATACAACAATGTGAAATTGCGCTCTGATTACAGTGGTGCCGTTTGTTTCGTGTAATTTGGCCAATATCGAGAAGCCCCAATTCGAAGTTCCGCAACCCTAACCATGGTGGATTAGTGTACCTGTGCTTAAAACAAAATTGAACAATCCAGAATGCTTCCAAACATTGTTGTGAACACAAATATGCAATTTAATTACCTTAAATATGCATGGATTATCGAAATTGATTTTGAAAGAAAGTTGCTAAACCGTGAGCGCTACAATAGCGATTCTGGAAACGTGAACGATTTGCAATGATCCAGTATGCTTCAGAGAAGGTCGAGGGATTGATCCAGACGTATGGAATTGCTTGAATCGGAACAGAATTTGATGTGCACCTTCCATTCTTGTTCAAGTTTTTTTCCAATGGTGTTTAGGTCCCCTTGCGGCCAGAATCCCCCTCTGTTGCACGATGCTTGCAAGTGGTTTAATGGGGTTAAGATACTGCAGGAGCTTTTGATTTGTATTGTATGGTTGTTGGTAAATTGTATGTACAGGTTTGGTGTTGCAGTGATGATAAAAAATTGGTGTGGAAAATATGTACTTGAATTGTCGGTGTACGTGAGTATTGGTCAAAATAAGGGTTAATTGTTAGTCTTTTATAAGAAAAAATTAGGGTAACAAATAAGGTATAAGATGATCAAATATCAATCAATGATTAAAATTCTAAATTAAAATATAATCTGAAATTCGATGATTAATTGATATTTTCCTAAAAAACATACTTGTTCCCCAAGATGATAAAAAGTGCTACTAATAGAGAAAATATAATTCAAAACCTTTTTTTTGGATTTTTAAAATATTTTATGATTTTTGGTGATTTTTCGACTAAAAAAAGCATAAAAGTGAAAATTGACTATTTTTAAAAAATACATATTTAATTAGTGCGAAAATTAAATTAAAATAATGAAAAATGCAATTTTTATGATTTTGAATAATGGAAATAAAGTTAGAATTTAAAATTAGAAAACAAATAAAAAAAAGAGAAATGTTAGAAGTGAGATTCGAGCCCAGGACCTCTCGCTCATGTACCTTTTAACCTCAAATCCTTACCATCTATACTACGTCACTTATTCGAAATAAAATGACGTTTGCAAATATATGCGGGCAAATTTTGGGGTATGACACAACACATCCTAATCCATCCCAATCCAAACCTTAACATATAAAACAACCCCAGGCACAATTTATCAGTATAGGAGCATGATTTTCAGCATTTAATCAACATGCAAAGGATTTATCACAACCTAAACCCTTATTTCCCAAATCATGCATTACTCCCAAACTCTACCCAAGGTTCTAACTAATGGAACTCACCTCAAGCTTGAAGATTCTGAGTTGTAGAGGTGAAGATAATAACAATGCTGCTCCCACAATCCTTTCTTAATCAAAGTTTTGCTCCCATCATCATCAATCCCGAAATCCTTATATTCATACATTCAGCATGGATGACTCAACTTCAAACCAGATTATATCCATCAATATAGTGCCTACAAATGCAAACCATATATGCAAATCGTAGAGAAACTCGTAAGCTTTCCAACGAGACCAGGATTAGCTCAATCGGAGTTACGAGCTGAGAGATATTACCTTTTTGGTGAAGGCTGTCCCATAGGTGCGAAAATGGAAAGTTGAACATAAGTTCTTCTTCTTCTTCCATGCCTCTAATTATCTCTCTCTCATAAATTCTGGTTTGCATTACTATTACCCAAACATGCCCTTATAATGATATACCTTTTCCTTGGACCAATTTGCCCTCCAACTAAATGGTATTTACCAAGATGCCATTTAGTTCAATTCCAAACAAATCCTTAATATCACTACTAAGCCTTTCTTTAATCCTTCTTAGTGTATAAATATACATGGTCAGAAAATATGGGGTATTACATATATTTTGTGTATATATATATATATATATATATATATATATATATATATATATATATATATATATATATATATTACTTCTCTATTATAAATTATTTATATAAAAAATCTTAACACATAAATTTATGAGCCTAAAAATGTGACTACTGAAACTATATTTAATTTATAATTTAAATTTTTAATGTATTATTTAAATTTATATATGAAATATAGAAGAGGGAGATTTAATAACATTTTACATTAATTATTATTATTGTAATTGAGTGATGGAGTAGTTATGGAATATGAACAAAATGTTTAAAAGTTGGTGCAACAAAGAATAAAAATTATTATTCATATAAAATTAATATTTGTATTAAACGATTATATTTAAAAATCTTAATAATAATAATTTTTGTGTGATCCAAATCGTGAATATTTATAGAATAAATTTTAGTCCCGTATGAAAATTAATACTATGAAGTAAAGGAAAAATAATGACTTATAGGATTACTATTTTTAATTTATTTTAATTAATATAATAATTTATTAATATTTTTAGTGGAATAACACTTAATAAATGTTGTAGCTGGTATTTTCAATATTTAAATGTTTTTATTAAGAGGTTAAAGGTAGTGCACTGACAGTGTAAAAAAGTTTTACACTGTCATCCAATAGAAACAAATCGTTTTGCCATGTCATATAATTTTTTTAAAAATTAAAGTCTGATTTATCCTAATTCATGGTTGTGATTGGTTGACAGTGTAAAACTTTTTTACACTGTAAGTGCATCACCCATTTTCTCTTTAATTAATACAATTAATGAGTTATTGATTATAGTTTTTTAAAAAAAAATAATGGTTAAAGTTAAATTGAAAAATAACATAAAATATTTATATTTAAATAAATTCAAAAAATATCTAAAGTGTTTATAATAAAATATGGGAAAAATAATGATTTATAGAATTTTATTTTTATTTTCTTTTGATTGTCATAATGATTTATTAAAAAAATTTAGTACAATAATACTAAATAAATATTGTACTTGATAATTTTCATATTCAAATATTGTAAAAAAATTCATTAAAATTTTATTATAAAAAAATTTATATACTCATTTAGAAAACATGTAATTTTCTATAAACGTATTTAAAATAGCATATCTTTTTTTATTTTTTTATTTTTGTCGAGTAGAAATTATAAACACATTTATTTTATTTGTAATGTTTATATATTATCATCAATATAGTATATCAATTACAATTTTTGTATTCATTAAAATTAAAATAATTTTCATATTTGTGATTTTTATTTATTATTTAGAAAACTAAGTAATTTATAGTTTATATAAAAAATATAATTTTAATATTAAACAGAATAACTAAAAGAGAATAGTTAAAAAATTATTAAAATAGAATTAGGATTATAAGGTAAAATAAAGTTAGTTGAATATAATAGTGTTAATTAAAAATTGTATTATAATAATTATTTTTTTATTATTAAATTTTTTTTAATAAAAAAATGAGAATTAGGATAATAAGATATAATAGTGTTAGATGAATATATTATTATTGTCATTATTATTATTATTATTATTATTATTATTATTATTATTATTATTGTAGTAGTAGTTTGTTATTATATTATTATTATTATTGTTATTTTAATATTATTATTAGTTAGATATTATGTAGATTATTATTATTAACAATATTAATGGTTTAATTTTAGAGAAAAAGGGTGATGCACTGACAGTGTAAAATATTTTTACACTGTCAACCAATCACCACCCATGTATCTAATTAAACCATTTTTTATTTAAAAAATATTTAATGACATGGCACATTTATTATTTTCTATTGGATGACAGTGTAAAATTATTTTACACTGTTAGTGCACTACCTTTTAACTCTTAATTTTTATTATTATTATATTATTTTTATTATTTATTTATTTATTTATTTTAATATAGAGTTTGTATAATTAGGGTTTGTATTTAGAATTATCATCGAATGACATGTGGCGAGGATTGTTAGCAAGATGACATTTGGCGAGGATTATTATCAAGTTGACATGTGGCTAGGGTTGCCATCATGACTTCTTTACATTTATATTAAGTAGATAAATATTACAAATAAATGTACAATCTAAACATAATTATTTCTAATAATTTGTTAATTACTGCCCATGATTTTGTTGACAAATACTCCCAGCCTAAATTATACGGTGCGAGTGCGATGGAATGGTTGAGTTTCAGATTGGATCTTTTATCCTCTACCATATTTGCTATCTGCTTGGTTTTCTTGGTATCTTTTCCAAGTTCAATAGCTGATCCTTGTAAGTATTTCAATTTTAATTTGTATACATTAACTTATCATTATCATACTCACTTGTAATGACATTAGGGCTAAAACATCGATTTTTTTTTGTGTGCAGGCATTGCGGGATTGGCTGTGACATATGGGATTAATTTAAATGCTGTACAATCTAGTTTGATTTCGATTCTTTGCAATTTGGAGAACAAAATTATATCTGTAGAAAGAATACTTTAGTACACCTCCATCCCAAGTGAAGCGCCTCTTGTAATAAAAGACAATCAACCAGATCTTTCTTGGCCATCCTTCGGAGAGGTTCATATCCACGATTTACAGGTACTACACCGTTCAATAACAAGGCTCAAGTGTCTGTCAAGTTATTTTAGATTGCATATATCCTTAAAGAAGGCATTGTACAGGTTCAATATGCCCCTCACTTGCCTCTTGTTTTACGCGGACTTACATGTACTTTTACTGCCGGAGCAAAAACTGGCATTGTGGGAAGAACAGGAAGTGGAAAAACAACTCTAGTGCAAGCAATTTTTAGACTTGTTGAGCCTGTTGCAGGAAAAATATCGATAGATAACATCAACATCTCATCGATTGGAATCCATGATTTACGTTCCAAACTAAGCATAATTCCTTAGGATCCAACAATGTTTGAAGGGACTATCAGAAGCAACCTCGACCCGCTGGAAGAGTACACTGATGAACAAATATGGGAGGTAATTTGTTAAATCATTTTTTCTCGATAAAAAAATAAATGATCCCTTTATGCAAATTATACGAATTAATACAGTTTAGGAAACATGTTAGGCTCTTGGTATGTGCCAACTTGGAGATGAAGTGAGAAAGAAAGAAGGAAAGCTTGACTCTCAAGTTACTGAGAATGGAGAAAACTGGAGCATGGGACAAAGACAGTTGGTTTGCCTCGGCCGTGTTTTACTTAAGAAAAGCAAGATATTAGTGCTTGACGAAGCGACTGCATCAGTTGATACAGCGACCGATAATATTATTCAGCAAACAGTTAAGCAACATTTCTCTGATTGCACAGTCATTATCATTGCTCACAGAATAACTTCAATCCTCGATAGCGACATGGTTTTTGTTTCTCAGTGACGGTATGGACATGTTTTTTCATTCTTTATTTCTTACTACTTTTCTACTCATAATTGTGAGCATGATATTTTTTTCATATTGATCCTACAGGACTTGTTGAAGAATATGATTCACCGAAGAAGTTGCTTAAGGATAAATCGTCGTCTCTTGCTCAATTGGTTGCAGAATACACAAGGAGATCAAACACTGGTTTTGGAAGTTGAGAGGTGAAACTGAACAGAAATTAAACTAGACTAGAAGTTTTAAGTTTGAAAGATTGGTGCAAAATTTAAGAATAATATATGTTTGTAAGTGTTACTGAAGCTTATATGTTATAAAAGAAAGTGAGCATTTGTTTGAATTATACTAAGTTAAATTTAGGTTAATACATTAATTATTAATTATGTTTGTGGTCCTCCTAAATATCTCAAATTTAGATTTTAATCCATCAAAATATATTACATGATATAAATAGTTAACTATAGTTAATCTTAGTTGTTGTAACTGAGTTAGTTTAGCTAAGTTAATGATTATATATATATATATATATATATATATATATATATATATATATATATATTGTATTCTCTTGTACATTGAACAATAGAGTAATGCAATGAATATACTCCATTTCATAATCTCTCTCTTGGTATTCCAAAGCTAACATGGTATCAGTTTGAAACCTCTTTTTTCGCGCTTTTTTTCTTTCTTCTTCACGCCTTCATCTTCTTTGCTGCATCACCTTAACCATGGCGATTTCTTACTTTGATTTTTCTACAAATCCTTCTAATCCTTACTATATGCATCCTAATGAGAATCCTTCCCTTGTTCATGTTCAACCTGTTCTTGATAACCAAAACTACCAGATCTGGTGTAGATCGATGAATGTAGCTCTCATCTCCAAGAACAAGGTCAAGTTCGTTGATGGCACTCTTTCTCCTCCGCCTATCTCTGATCCTCTCTATAAACCTTGGCTTCGATGCAACAATCTCGTCTTGTCATGGCTTCAACGCTCCATTTCTGAGGAAATCGCAAAATCTCTTCTCTGGTATGATCGCGCTTCTCTTGTATGGAAAAGTTTGGAGAATCGGTTCTCTCAGGGAGACATTTTCTGTATTGCTGATATTCAAGAAGAGGTCGCTCGTCTTCAACAAGGAACTCTTGACATTTCTTCATTCTTCACCAAATTGATGACGCTTTGGGAAGAAATCGAGAATTTCCGCCCAATTCGTGATTGTACTTGCGCTACACCGTGTTTTTGTGGTGCTTCTTCAGATCTACGCAAATTCAAAGGGCAAGATAAGGTAAGCAAGTTCTTGAAAGGTCTTAGTGATTAATACTCTCATGTTCGATCGCAGATTATGCTGATGTCACCACTGCCAACCCTTGATAATGCGTTCAATCTGGTACTTCAACAAGAACGCCAGTTCAATCTTCATTCAACCACTTATTCTTCAATTGAGACTCAATCATTAGTGAATCACTTCTCTCAGGCGCCTTCTCGTCCTTCTAACAACTCTGGTTGTGGTCGTGGCCACAGATACTCCTCTAGTGGTCGTGGCAACCAGCTATGGACTCATTGTGGTCGCACCAACCACACTATCGAGACTTTCTTCATGAAGCAGGGTTATCCTCCTGGTTTTCAACAGCGTAAACCTAATACATCTGTGGGAAACATTGCTGGAACTACCTCTGCAGTGAATTCTGTTCAAGATGCTGGTTCTGCTCCTCTTGTTGCATCATTAACATCTGCCTCCACATCAACCAATGGTCCAAGTGCTTTGTCTACGATTCAAGAGCAATATACTCAAATCTTGCAACTACTCCAACAATCTAACTTGCAATCTCCTTCACCTTCCTCTGTTAATTCTGTCTTTTCTACAAATTATGTATCCCATTCCTCTCTCCATCCTTCCTCTGGTAAGAATCTCTCACAACCTCCTTGTAATAATTGGTGGATCTATGACAACGGTGCCACTGACCATATCACCCATTCCTTTGCTAGTTTTCTTTCAACATATCACATTGCACCTAAGTCTAAGACCATGCCTAATGGTAACACTGTCACTACCACTATAGCTGGTTCCGTTGTGCTATGTGACTCCCTTATTCTACATAATGCTTACTATTTTCCTTCGTTTCATGTCAATATCATCGCAGTCACTACTCTATTTGAATCCACATTATATGATGTGAAACTTTACCCTAATTGTTTCCAAATTGTGCAGTTACTTCATCCCAAGATGACTGGATTTACAGCTAAGAGGATTGGCAAATTGTATGTTCTTGACACCACCCCACCTCAAGCTCTCTCTCCCACACCTAGTTCTGTCAACACCTCCATCTCTCCTCAATTAGTTCCTCCTAAACATGATCCTGCCACTATTTGGCATTTTAGACTAGGACACTTAAGTCCTCATATACACAAATGTATTTCTTCTCAATTTCCTTTTGTCACTTTCAATGACAATCATAAACCTTGTACTACTTGCCATTTGGCTAAACAAAGAAATTTACCTTTTGCTCATAGTACTACTAAATTTGTTGCCATTTTTTATTTAATTCATGTTGATATTTAGGGACCTCTTTCCACCCCTTCCATCTATGGCCATAAGTATTTCTTAACACTTGTAGATGATTACAGCCGGTTCACTTGGACAATTTTCACGACAAATAAAAGTGAAACCAGAAACCACTTAGTTCACTTCATCTCTTTCATAGAAACTCAATTTAATAAGAAACTCAAATGCATTCCTAGTTATAATGGCCCTGAGTTTCTCATGAATAGTTTCTATCTTTCTAAAGGAATTATCCATCACAGATCCTGTGTTGAAACACCTCAACAAAACAGAATCATGGAAAGAAAGCACCAGCATATTCTGAATGTTGCACGTGCTCTTTTCTTTCACTCTCACCTCCCTCATAACCTTTGGCATCTCTCTATAAAACAAGCCATTCACATTATAAACCGCCTTCCCACTCCTCCCCTGAACAATCTCACCCCTATCAAATGCTCCGTTCTACTCCTCCCAGCCTTAACCATTTAAGAGTCTTTGGTTGTCTTGCCTAGTCCTCCACACTATATAATCATCGAACAAAATTTGAACCAAGGGCAAGGAAATCTATTTTTCTTGGCTATAGGGATGGCACCATAGGATACCTTCTTTATGATCCCATCACCCATGAATTTTATGTTTCAAGGAATGTAGTCTTTAATGAAACGATGTTTCCCTTTGCCTCAACCCCACCTGCAACCAATCCTATATATGATAATCATGATCCTACTCTACTTGACACACCTGACATTCTCACTACCATTCCACCACCCTTACCTCCACCAAGTGAACCTACTCCACCCTTACCTCCACTAAATGAACCTACTTCTCCTCCTTCTCTCCACCAGTCAACTCCTTCTTCCTCTACCAGCACCTCTCCTTCCTCAACTGACACCATCTCCTCTTCATCCCATGAAACTACCCCTATGCTAACCATAAAATCCAATGGAAATACAAAACCTCCAGCCTATCTCTCTGATTATCACTGCAATTTGCTATCCTCAATGTTGCCAGCATCTGATTCAGGTAATTTCCATTATTCTCTTTCTTTTGTATTATCATATAACCAATGCAGTCCAGATCACAAATAGTTTTTTCTATCCATTATCTCTCTCATAGAACCCAAAACTTATAAACAAGCCTGCAAGTGCAATTGTTGGAATCTTGCTATGAAATCTGAGTCAGATGCTCTTGCATCCACAAACACTTGGCTTGTTGTTGATTTGCCTGCAGGTAAACAACCAATTGGTTGCAAATGGGTCTACAAGATCAAACATCATGTTGATGGATCCATTTAACGATACAAGGCTCGTTTGGTAGCAAAGGGATACACTCAGCTAGAGGGTGTGTATTATTTCGACACTTTCTCACCCGTTGCGAAGCTTACCACAATTCGCACCCTACTATCTGTGGCTGCCATTAAGGATTGGCACTTAGAACAACTCGATGTTAACAACGCCTTTCTTCATGGTGATCTGCATGAAGAGGTGTATATGGATTTGCCTTCTGGAGTCCTGCCCCTTGATTCTTCTACCAACAAAGTCTGTAAACTACATAAGTCCTTATATGAACAGAAGCAAATAAAGAAGATAGAGTTAAAGAGATGGAACCAGAGATGGATTTCCGTGTTGCTGTATTGGTTTTTTGCCAACTGGTATTGCGCACTTCGCGCGTTAGCAGATGCGTCGCGTGCCCTGTAACTTTTGGCTAGTGAATTCTTTTTAACGATTCACTTGGCTAGCCTTTTTTCCACTTACACTAAGGCTTTTTAGTATAGAATTTTATAGTTTTATTTTTAATTCTTTTGTTTGTGTTTAGACTCAAATTTTGACCCGATTACTTGGATTCTCATTTGGTAATTCTCTGATTTTGATTGATTCAACATGTCAGTTGTGCAATAATGATTGTTCAAATTTATATGTTGCAAGGTACTCGTTTATCGCTTTCTATAGCATAACATGTTTATGAGACTTTTCATTTGTACAAATTGCATATTACTCATTCTTTTTGCATAACTTACTCATGAGTTGAATTACATTAGTTTCTTCTTTTTATCATAAATGTAAGTGGCTTTCCATTGTGTACATATGAGAGTGGCTGACATTTCTTGTTTTAACTTGATATTATTATGCTTAATTTGTCGCTTGTATTGAGCACAACTACCATAGCCAAATATCAATTCACTTTGTGAGTGTGTGACCATTAGTAACCCCTTTGAGCCTTTTTGTCAATATCTATATTGTTTTTGCTTAATGCTTGTCTATGAGCGTTTGGTTTTCAATTGTGTATAGATGTTGATTCTTTGTTTTCTAGAACCCTTAACTATGATTTATAGTTTGAATTTTTGCATTGCCTTAGAAAGTAGGGAATATTCACTTTATGTTATGATTATATTCAAGTTAGGGAGAGGATGTTTTCCCATTTATATTGTGGTTAGTATGAGATTGTGAAAAGAAAAGAAAAAGAAAAAATATGTGAAAATTAAAGAAAAGAAAAAAAAAGAAAATAGAGAAAAAGTTTGAAATAGAAAATAACAAAATGAGTATGAATAAGATTGTGCTAATAAGTATTGTGTTTGGTGTGAAACGTGTGGTTAAGGAAGAAAGTTTTGATTTGAATTTTATTGTTTGAAACTTTGTGGAAGTAATTACTCCCTTAGGTTTAGGCAAGTTTTTGTTTCGATTAGCTTTAAGACTTATCACTTGTTTGTTAACCGAGCCACATTACAACCTTGAAAGCCCTTGTGATTAGTGTCGTTGCATTTTCAATACTATTTTTGGATGAACGCATAATTTTGTCTTTTGTTTGCAAGATTATTGGGTGTGTGTCAAAGTCCTCACCTTTCGATGTCTTTCATCCACCGATGAGTTTTTGCTAGGCGTGGTTCGTGATTGAGCTTGTTTTATTTAGAATTTTAATATGATTTTTGTACTTAGGATTCGTTTTGTTTTCATGTTTTCGTTGTAGGATTGTGGTGAGTATTTACTTTGTTCGTACGTTTTTGTTTGAACCGTAGAATTGTTTAGTTTTCCAAACTTTGTTGATTCTTGATTCTTTGGAGTTTTTACTTTTGATTCTTTTGGTGTTTGGCATTGTTTGAGGACAAACAAGTTCAAGTTGGGGAGAGTTTATACTCCCCCTTTTTAGCAAAAAATTGACAAAAATAGAGTGCATGTACAAAGACACCTACTAAAAAAGTACAAATTTTTTTCTTTTGAATATGACAGAATAAACTACCCAATTCTTCCACCCGAGCCCTTGTAGATGACCCAATCTTCATCAACATCTGAGTCAGAGTCTTGAACATGATATTTCTTGAATGACTTCATCTTTGACACAGATTTCTTCCCAGTTACTGATGCTCTAGAAGATGTCCCAACATTGGATGCAATCTTTTTTTAATAGGTATTCTCATCCTTCTTTGTTTTCAGTAGAAGATTCTTTTTATCCTCAACATTTTCATTTAATATACTCATGTTTCAAACGCAGCTTGAGAGAAGAATAAGCCAATAAGGTATTTAAATGTAAAGAGAGTTACCTTGGTTGT
Source organism: Vicia villosa (assembly GCF_029867415.1). Lineage (NCBI taxonomy): Eukaryota > Viridiplantae > Streptophyta > Magnoliopsida > Fabales > Fabaceae > Vicia > Vicia villosa. The sequence goes on from NC_081182.1 coordinate 98,947,347, forward strand.
AATAATTCTTTGCTTGTAACGAAAGCTTTATCAATGAGAGAGTACTTGAAATACGTGAAATCATCTTTGAAATACCTGAAAATTCTTTTGTTTTATGGTGAAACAAATTTTTTAAAAACTTTCGATAATAAAATCAATTTGAAATTGTTCATCTAAAAACATATCTTCAATGGTGATCTCATGATCAATCTTTGAAGTTCATGAAATTGAGCCTCCACTAAACTTTCATCTACCGTCTGATACTATAAGTCGCGAATAACAACATACTTCCTTGCTCTGACCTATTCAGTATCATACTTTTTTCTAAGAGCTTCCCAGATCTATTTTGTAGTATCACAACTATTGAAATAGTCATACATATCATCTACAAATCCATTCAAAATATGATTTTGTAGAGATATTCATTCTCTTTTCATAAGGTGATTTCCTTTATGAGTTGTAAATTGTTTGCTTTAATATGTGTATCATATTCAGATTTAATATTTTTAGTGTTCCATCTGAATCCACATATTTCTTACTATTAGTTTGTTTGGTTGATTGTTGAGTGCGGTATAGCGACAAGCAACAAAAGATTTGGAAGTATTACTCCGGGAATTATCGTGTCCACAGAGAATGATTGGTTAGAATGTCATTCAACGATTTCATCGTTTTTGAGCTTGGGTTAAAATGGATTGAAAGTCAAAGCGGAAAATAAAACCTATGAACAAAAAATAAATACATTCTTCGGATAGAATAACTTATCAGGCATGCAAATATACTTACTTGTCACAGCCTTAAACTTATCGACCAGTTATACTCAACCTACGATACTCGTCAATGTCATTACATATCAACCAATAAACCTAATGTATCCTCTCAGCGGTGATCTCTCCACATACCTCGACAACACAGAAAACAACTGTATTGCTCGCACCGACGATCTCTCATCACAACACAACCAACACAGAGGCATTAATCATAGATACCCAAGTGAATGGTAGCTCTAAATCTATCTCTAGAGTCTAGAAACTAACACATAATCATCCTAGATAAGGATCCGAGCAGTATATGTCTATGACAACCCAAAACCCAACCACAGAGCAAAAATCCAAGATATCAATCGACAAAGATTTGTAAAGCAAGTTTTATATAATGTCATGGGCGAAAAATATACATAATTTCAGAGTAAATACATAAACAAAACCCAACTACAAGATAATACACAAAGAAGAAGAGAAATGGACCGAAAATATTTCGGTTTGTCAGTTCCGATCGATGATTAATCCATCTCCGATCATCCAAATGCAAACTCCATAGTTTTTTCTAACCTAATCTAACCTAAGAATGATATTAATGGAGCTTGGGTAAAAAATACCCAAAAACCATAACCTAAAATGTTCCAAATGAAGAAGATATAAACAAAATCTGCGTAGGATCGCAAAGCGAGCTAGTCTGACTAAGCGAGCGTACACTTTATCCCTAAATATCTAGTATAGTAAAAGAGATCTGGCTTAGCGAGCTAACCACTCTAAGCGAGCTCATGAAGAATGCTTTGCCACGGTTATTGAATCTCTAAGTGCGCTACAGCTTGGCTTAGCGAGCTTCTCCGGAAATTTCTCCTTATTGCTCCAAAATTGCGTGTTTGAAGTCGCACCTTTGACACTTTAATACTCGAGCCTCCGATATGCATCAATACCTATAAAACGAAAGAAAAACTATCAAACGGTACATAAAATGAATCAAAACTCAAGTATACAAATATTTACACAAAAGTTTAGATTTTACTATAAAACGAAAAGAATAGAATCGATAAGTGTCACAAATATATACTCAAAATAACGATATTTTGACTTGATTGAGAAGGAGCAATAGAAATGTCATCGATCAAAATGTTGACAATCTTTTTCAACTTAAAAACAAACTTCATTTTTTGTTATTAACGTTTGAAGTGACTTCCTTCAAACTTGAATGATTTGTCAAAGACAACAATCGCAGAAGTACCAATAATTTTTTCAGTAGTCATGCTAGTTTGAAACGTTTTAAAATTTTTTCTTTACTGGATCGAGTCATAGACTAGGTCGCTCTTTTTAGGATGTTTCGTGACATTGCTCAAAGTTATGCAAAGGAGTCACTCAACCACGATGCCTCCAAGATAAAACAAGTCAATTTTATTCGGCACGATATAGAAATATACCCTCTGATGGTACAAAGACCATTTGAATATAATATAAATATCATTCGTAGTATCTGGTATATAAAAATATCATTTGTAGTATCCGGTATATAAATCAATCGTAATAATTTTTCAAACGAAGATAAATTAAAATAATTATCTAAAGAGAATCCAATAATAGGTATTTGACCACTCAAAAATAATTTCTAAGACAATGAAAAATTCAAATAATTTTTCAAACAGAATCCATAAAATAATACTTATAATTTCCCAACTCAAATAAGGAGAAATTAAAATAATTCTCTGAAAAGAATTCAAGAAAAAATATTCGAAAAATTCAACAAATAGAAAGAAAGAGAAATAAGTTGGCATTTCGACAATTTAAAAATACAATGTATAAAGAGCAAATAAGAAAAAAACTCAAAAGAAATTTTTAATGTGTTTTAAAATGAAATAAGTGATTTTCTTATATATTGAGAAAAGCAAACCAAAATATCTAATGGAACTAAAGAAAATTTTCAACTAACATACAACCACACTTATTTTTTACTCAAGGAAAATTTTCAAATTCATCTAGCTTGAATATTGACATGTTATAACATTTTACATCAAACTCCCTCCTTTAATTCTGATCACAGATTATAATCCTCGCTTTAGAGTAGAGTCATCAATTGCTCATTCAACCACTTATGTATCTGACTCCCTTAATTGTGATCACAGATTATAATTCTCGCTTTAGAGTAAAGTCAACAATTGCTCCTTCAACTCACTTGCACTATCAGTGTTTGTAGACCATACAAAAAGTGGAAATAATTGAATTCCATAATCCTACTTTCTTGTACTACAAGGGGAATTCTTCCCTCTTAGAATGGATTTGGCTACTAAAACAGTTGCTTTGTATTTGTTTGTTTAAGTGTAAGAGAAGAACAGTGTACACTACAGGAACTGAGTTTCCCATCTTGAGAGTTTTTTTCTTTGTTATGTTGGATGTTTTGTTAAGAATATGAGTATACATGCACCTCTTGAAGAGCCCCTTTTGAAGGATGAAGCTAGTGTAAGCAACAACAATTCCGATTCTAATGAGATTTTAACAAGTTATTCCAAGGCTGGATTTTTCAGCATTCTTACCTTCTCATGGATGAGTCCACTAATAACATTAGGAAGTAACAAGACTTTAAACCATGAAGATCTTCCACTTCTTTCTGCCAATGACAGTGCTCATGGAACTTTTTCAACTTTTAGAGAAAAGCTTGAGTTGGAATGTGGTAATGTTAGGACTGTGACAACTATTAAACTCGCCAAGGTGCTGCTCTTATCGACATGGAAAGGGATTCTTATATCTGGCGTATATGAATTCGTGTACGTATGTGCTACTTATGTAGGACCCTACCTTATTGACAACCTTGTTCAATATCTCAATGATGAAAGCAAGGCTAAAAATGAAGGATATGTTTTGGCTACGATGTTTGTTGTGGCGAAACTTGTTGAGTGTCTCTCGCAAAGGCAGTGGATGTTTACGTTTCAACAGGTTGGCGTTAGGATGCAATCAATGATTGTGTCAATGATCTATGCTAAAGGTTTGACACTTTCGTGTAAATCAAAAGAGGAGCATAGCAGTGGCGAAATCATCAACTTAATGACAGTTGATGCTGAGAGGATAGGTGAATTTTGTTGGTATATGCATGATCTATGGATGGCTGTTCTGCAAGTTTCTCTGGCTTTGTTTATTCTTCATAGAAGCGTCGGGGTTGCTTCAGTAGCTACTTTTGCTGCAACTGTTATTGTGATGTTGCTAAACCTTCCTATGGCATCCTTACAAGAGAAGTTCCAAGCTAAGTTAATGGAGTTCAAGGATAAAAGAATGAAGGCAACGACTGAGATTCTAACGAACATGAGGATTCTTAAACTTCAAGCGTGGGAGATGAAGTTCTTATCAAAGATTATTCAGCTTAGGAAGTTAGAGGAGACGTGGCTAAAGAAGTTTCTTGTTGGTACAGCAATTGTTAGATTTCTCTTCTTTAACGCCCCAACGTTTGTTGCGGTGATCACTTTCGGTGCTTGTGTTCTTCTAGGCATTCCACTTGAAACAGGAAAGATCTTATCCGCTCTTGCAACGTTCAGAATTCTTCAAATGCCTATCTATAACTTCCCTGACACGATTTCGGTGATGGCAGAAACCAAGGTGTCCCTCGATAGGGTTGTTGCTTTTCTTCGTCTAGATGATTTACAGACTGGTGTAGTGGAGAAGTTTTCGCGAGGTAGTTCTGATATAGCAATTGAAATAGTAGATGGAAATTTCTCTTGGGAGTTATCTTCTGATTATACTACGTTGAAAAACATAAATCTTAGAGTTTTACACGGTACGAGGGTCGCTGTTTGTGGCACTGTTGGATCGGGCAAGTCTAGTTTACTTTCTTGTATAATAGGCGAAATACCGAAGATATCTGGACTTGTGAAGGTGTGTGGAAAAAAGGCTTTTGTTGCTCAATCAGCATGGATACAAAGTAGCAAGATCGAAGAGAACATACTATTCGGGAAAGAGATGGATAGAGAAAAATACGAGAGGGTGCTAGAAGCATGTTCTTTGAAGAAAGACCTGGAGGTTTTACCATTTGGTGATCAGACCATTATTGGTGAGAAGGGAATTAATTTGAGTGGTGGACAGAAAGAAAGAGTACAAATCGCCCGTGCTCTTTACCAAGATGCCGATATATATCTACTCGATGACCCCTTTAGTGCTGTTGATGCTCATACAGGTTCCCATCTCTTTAAGGTACATGCTATTTTCTAAACTCTCTTGCTTTGGGGGAAAGGTTTTTATCTAACTGCTGTTTCAGGAGTGTTTGCTTGGCCTTTTGAAAACAAAAACTGTGATATACATAACACATCAAGTCGAGTTCTTACCTGACGCGGATCTGATACTTGTGAGTGGATTATATATTTCATCATGCTCCTTAATTCAAACTTTCAAACATTTATTCTGAGTACTTTAATCTTTTTGACAATGCATATAGGTCATGAAAGAAGGAAGGATAACTCAATCAGGAAAATACAAGGGCATTCTTACATCAGGAACCGATTTTATGGAACTTGTATAGAGGTGTCAATTTAAGGGGCCAATAAATTTAGGCCCTAGCCCCTATAACAAAAGGGCCTAAAATAATTTTAAAAAAAATAAGCCCTCAAATACATAGGGCCCAATGTTAGAAGGCCCCAAAATTTGAAAAAGGGCTATAAGGCCCCAAATAAAATAAAAAACTTAATTTTAAAAAATAGAATAAAATCAAAAAATCAAAAAACTAAATAACTTTTATATAAAAAATTTAAAAAATATGTTTAAAATTTTCAAAAAACAAACAACTTGTTAAATTAGTTTTTTTTTAAAATTAAAAATTCTGTTAAAAAATTCTAGCCCGTGATACATATGCTTGAAGGCACTGCTGATGTGCAGGTTCCACCATACCTGTTAGTATTCAATATTCTCTAATTTAATAATTTGGTAAGCAAGGTTGGCAGTAGGTGCTAAATGCTAATATTGTTGTGTTGTTTCAATTGATTTGGATTTGGATTTATGTCTATGTATAATGCTGTGGTTTTATTTTATGTTTCTTCAAAATTAGTTTTTCTTTGATATGAATAAAGATTACACAATTGTTTTGTTTTGTTTTGGATAAAGTTAGCTTGAGTATAATAATCAAAATTTATGTACAAAAATGCATGAGTATGATAGATTTCAAGCGTGTATGATCACAAGAGTGTTTATGGTCTAATTATGTGAGATTATGAATGAATCTCACTCTTGTGCTGGAATATTTATAATATTAATAGGTGGTTTCACGGTGCAGGCAAAGCTTTGCTGAACGGAAAAAGATAGAGTGTGCTACAGGAAATGAAGTTTCTATGAGTTTTTGAAATAAAATAAGGCCCCTTCAATGGGGCCAAAAAAAGATGCATTATACAAAGGGCTTAAAATTTTAGGGCCCAATATAAATCTCAATAATTAGGGGTTCAATATAATAGGGCTTTAATGGGGCCAAATATTTAAAGCTTTTAATTATAGGCGCGCATAGAAAAGCATTGACTTCGGTTAAGTCTTTAGAGAGAAGGCCTACATTTAAAACATCGAGTATTACCGGAGAAGACACAGGTTCATTACGCGATTTTGAACATGAGCAAGAAGTGGAAAACATAGAGGATCGAAACGGAAAGCTTGGTGAAACAATTGTGGTACCGAAAGGTCAGCTTGTTCAAGACGAAGAACGTGAAAAGGGAAGTGTTGGGTTGAAAGTGTTCTGGAAATACATAACAGCTTATGGAGGAGCTCTTGTACCTTTCCTATTTCTTTCACAGATACTCACTGTGGTTTTACAAATTGCAAGCAACTATTGGATGGCTTTGGAAACTCCTGTTTCAGCAACTGCGGAACCTGATATTGGAAGCTTTACTCTGATGGTTGTCTATATTTCTTTGGCAATAGGAAGTTCCTTTACCACCCTTGCCAGAGCAGTTCTTGCTGCGATAGCAGGATACAAGACCGCCACCATGCTCTTCAATCAAATGCATTTGAGCTTCATTCGCGCTCCAATGTCATTTTTTGATTCCACCCCAAGTGGAAGAATTCTTAATAGAGTATGTATAACATGTCGATAACTCTTTGGTTCGTTGCAGTAAATACATAATGCAGTTAAGATTCACTACCGCGTTTGTTGCTTATCTAAATTTAATTTTACTGGTTTGTTTTAGGCTTCGACAGACCAAAGTACAGTAGATATGAGTATTTCAAGTCTAGCGTGGGGACTTACCTACAATCTGGTTCAGCTCTTGGGAATTATTGCTGTGATGTCTCAAGCTGCATGGCAGGTGTTCATAGTATTGATTCCTGTCATGGCAGCATGCATATGGTACCAGCTGTTCTACTCAGCATCAGCACGGGAATTGGCGCGATTAACTGGTATATGCCAAGCTCCGGTTATACAACATTTTTCTGAAACAATTTCTGGATCAACAACCATAACCTGTTTTGAGCAAGAATCAAGATTTAATGAAACGAATATGGAACTGATAGACAAATACTCCCAACCTAAATCATACAGTGCCAGCGCGATGGAATGGTTGAGTTTCAGATTGGATCTTTTATCCTCTACCTTATTTGCTTTCTGCTTGGTTTTCTTAGTATCTTTTCCAAGTTCAATATTCGATCCTCGTGAGTATTTATTTCAATTTTAATTTGTATACATTAACTAATCATACTCACTCGTAATGACATTAGGCATAAAAACATCGATTTTGTTTTTGTTAAGGCATTGCGGGATTGGTTGTGACATATGGGATTAATATAAATGCTGTACAATCTAGTTTGATTTCGATTCTTTGCAATTTGGAGAACAAAATTATATCAGTAGAAAGAATACTTCAGTACACCTCCATCCCAAGTGAAGCACCTCTTGTAATAAAAGAAAATCAACCAGATCATTCTTGGCCCTCATTCGGAGAGGTTCATATCCACGATTTACAGGTACTACACTGATCAATAATAAGGCTCAAGTGTCTGTCAAGTTACTTTAGATTGGATATATCCTTAAATAAGGCATTTTACAGGTCCAATATGCCCCTCACTTGCCTCTTGTTTTACGCGGACTTACATGCACTTTTACTGCCGGAGCAAAAACTGGCATTGTGGGAAGAACAGGAAGTGGAAAAACAACTCTAGTGCAAGCACTCTTTCGACTTGTTGAGCCTGTTGCAGGAAAAATATCAATAGATAGCATCAACATCTCATCGATTGGAATCCATGATTTACGGTCTAGATTAAGTATAATTCCTCAGGATCCAACAATGTTTGAAGGGACTGTAAGAAGTAACCTCGACCCGTTGGAAGAGTACACAGATGAACAAATATGGGAGGTAAATTATTAAATAGTTTTTTCTCGACAATAAAAAATAAACAATCCCTTTATGCAAATTATACGAATTAATACACTTTAGGTAATATGTTAGGCTCTTGGTATGTGCCAACTTGGAGATGAAGTGAGAAAGAAAGAAGGAAAGCTTGACTCTCAAGTAACTGAGAATGGAGAAAACTGGAGCATGGGTCAAAGACAGTTGGTTTGCCTCGGCCGAGTTTTACTTAAGAAAAGCAAGATATTAGTGCTTGACGAAGCGACTGCATCAGTTGATACAGCGACCGATAATATTATTCAGCAGACAGTTAAGCAACATTTCTCTGATTCCACAGTCATTATCATTGCTCACAGAATAACTTCCATACTCGATAGCGACATGGTTTTGTTTCTCAGCGATGGTATGGACACGTTTTTTTCATTCTTTATTTCTTACTACTTTTCTACTCATAATTGTGAGCATGATATCTTTTCATACTGATCCTACAGGACTTGTTGAGGAATATGATTCGCCGAAGAAGTTGCTTAAGGATAAATCGTCGTCTCTTGCTCAATTGGTTGCAGAATACACAAGGAGATCAAACACTGGTTTTGGAAGTTGAGAGGTGAAACTGAACAGAAATTAAACTAGACTAGAAGTTATAAGTTTGAAAGAATGGTGCAAAATTTAAGAATAATATATGTTTGTAAGTGTTACTGAAGCTTATATGTTATAAAAGAAAGTGAGCATTTGTTTGAATTATACTAATTTAAATTTAGGGTTTTTTTTTTAATCCTTCAAAATATTTCCTTTAAAAAATATCCTCCTAAATTTTTTCATTCACTTTTTTGGCCTCTTATGCAATTTAGTGGCTGTTTTTATAACTTAGTGATAGAATTAACAACGGTTTTAGCAACGATTTATTACTTAGCGACTGAATTAGTGACAGTTTTAGCGACAGTCTTAATATTGGGGACAAAAAATGTGAATGGAAAATTTTAGAAGGACTATTTTCTAAAAGAAATGTTTTGAGAGACTAAAAATAAAGTTTGAGATAATTAGGAGGACCACGAAGATATTTAACCCGTAAATTTATTGTCAGAACAAATTTGTGTTTGTGAGGTAAAAGATAACTTTTCTTGCATCTGAGTTCAAATGTGTGATAGGGTTGAGACATGAAACTACAGCAACTTCAAAGCTACACCGTCGTCCCAACCCGATATTTTGTCCGGCCAGCCTTTCGAATGTACCTGGCATCCCCCGATTTTCTATAATACCAAAAATACCCATGTTAATCTTTTAGTTAAAAAAATCTCACGAAAAATGTTATTGGTCCATACTAAAATACCAATGATTTCGCCTTCAATAAGAAAACCCAATTTTTTAATCTTTATTCTCAAATCAATGGTTCTTAACGTCAATAAAAAACTCAATTTTTTAATTTTGTTCTCAAACCAACTTAAACCATGGTGGACCAAATTGTTATTGGTCCATACTAAATATCACCGATTAAAGCAGATTTTGAATACTTGAATTATTCAGAACTATTAGAAAATAAAATTAAAATCTAATTAGTTAGTCATGTTATAACAATTTTTATTGGTTAAATAGGTTAGGGGTCCCTATAAATATGTAATCATGTATTTTTAATTCTTAAAAATTTTTTCAATGAATGGTCCTTCTAAAAATTTTATGAATGCAGTTTTAGTCTCTGCTGTTTTCTAAAATTTTAAAAACTTTTCTTTAATTTTTAAATTTTTGAATAATTTTTTTATATATGTTTATAATACTGTAAAATATTTATTTACTAAATTTTTAAAATGCGAAGAATTAAACATGAATTTTTCAAATTTTAAAAAATATTAATAAAAGTAATGAAAATCTCGACTTAAAAAATAATTTTTGAGTTATTTTTCAAAGAACTTCTTAAAACGTTCTAAACATATCTGCAAATGAATCATTTAAAAATACACATTGTGTTATGGACCGACCCAATCACCTCAAATTGGCCAATCCAGCCTTTCGGCCCAAAACACCTTGGACGCGCGCGCGACAACCTCCCCCAGTCCATTTCGGGCAAACGCTAGACGTAACCGAGCACGATGGAGCCTCGTGCTCGGTAGCAGCCAGTTCGCGCATCGTCTAGATTTGCGCCTTGCAAAGTGGAGCCTATTCCGCTTGGAACAACTCTATAAATAGCCCTCTGACCCCAGAGGGCAAGGTAATCTTTTTCTTCCCCCAAAACCTCTCACTTCGTTGTACCTTGTTGATCACATACTTACTTTGGCATCGGAGTGCCTTGGAGGTACAACCATTTTTTCCCTCTCAATCGCTCCGGATTTCAAGCCTTCTTTGTTGTTGGCCATCTGATCTGCTCGGTAAGATCAGTGGCCCCGTCTGTGGGAATCCTCCAGCTTCCCCGTTTCTCTTCTTGCATTTCTTGATTCATTCTTACCTCCTGCAAGAATTCAAAAACCAAAGCTCTAACTCAACCATCATCCATGGCTGGCAATAACGAAGACTCCTCTTCCTTGGACGCTACAATCTCAACAAAAACGATATCTCTGTCGTCATTCCTCCACCAAGGAACACCTTCCCTCGGGACGGCGTCACGGCATCTCCTTCCCCGAAGGATTTCCAAGACGATACCCTCCATCACCTCGGGGACATCAGTGGCAAAGACAGCCACGAAGAGATTCTGGAGAACCCTTTCTCTTACAAAGGTCCAACTCCCCAGAACCAAACTATGACCGTCGTTCTGGCCGCCCTTGCGCAGACAAACGCCCTTATCCAGCAGCAAAACGACAGGATCGGGGCACTTGAGCGAAAGCGTCGCTCGAAGACTCCCCCCGGCCACAAAACACGCTCCCAGCGCGACGTGGTCCCCAAGAAACGCCCACGTTCACCCTCCCCCAAGGAAAACGCGGGCCCCGCTTCCAAAAAAGGGTCAAGCGATCACCGCTCCCGACACCGCTCGCACTCTCCTCGACCAAAAAGGAAATCCATATCACCTCCTGTGAAGAACGGCGACAACCGTAGGCGACACAGGCGAAGTCGCAGCCAGTCCTTGACTCCTTCCGCCAGCGACGAGGAAGAGGAGCGTCGGGGCTCTCTATCCCATGCAATCTTGGAAGCACCCCTACTGGCCGGTCTTGAAAAGCCCCCGCCACTAGGTACATATGACGGGACCACCGACCCAGACGAGCACATCGAAAACATCGACGCCCTCCTTGATTACAGAGGAGTGTCGGGCGCGATCAAGTGTCATTTGTTCCCGACCACTCTACGCAAAGGAGCCATGATGTGGTACAAGAGTTTACCCGATGAATCCATCACTTCATGGAAAGTGCTCGAAAAACTTTTCTCCAGACACTTCACGGCCTCCCGAAGACATCCAAAGTCGGAAGCCTCCCTAGAAGTCATCATCCAAGGAAAAGACGAATCCCTTCGGGCCTACATAGAAGGGTTCAACAAAGAGGCCGTGCAAGTGTCCACAACCGCCCACATGAAGAAGTTCTTACTCGAGCGAGGCCTCCAGCCACACTCAGATTTCGCCAAAGCCGTCGGGATGGAGACGCTCGCCACTCTGGACGAATTCTTCCTCAAGGCCCAAGCATACATACAATACGAGGAAAAAGAAGCGGCTCACGCAGTCCGCAACTCAAGATAGGAAGAGAATACTAAAGGTGCTTGTCAAGACGACTCTCGTCGAGGATCCGATAAGAAGAAAGAAGATAAAGGTCAAGATCCTAAAGACTACAAGGCACCAGCAGGAAAGTTTCGGGAGTACACCCCGCTGAATACATCCAAGGAACGCATTTTGAACGAATGCGCGAACGCATAATTCCAAACGGGCAAAGTCCACTTCCCGAAGTCCATGCCTGCGCGACCTAACTTGGATAAATCGAAGTTCTGCTGATTCCATAAAGGCCACGGGCATAACACAAAAGACTGCATCCACCTGAAAGACGCGATAGAAATATTAATCCGAGAAGGACATCTGAAGCAATACGTGAAGAAGCAAGAGGCCGCCAAAGAAGCCAAGCCGGTCACCGAGGAAAAGCCGGCAGAAGATACGCCCGCCATGCAAGTGGCCATGAGTATCACTAGACCGGAGGACTTTTACCTCCCCGATTGGGCTAGGGTGTCTTCCATCCCCTCTCCTCACAGCCCATGGGAAGTTTTCCCTTCCGCCATGGTCATATCTGGGGAAGGATTCAGCAAACTAACCGTCGGATCCGTGAAACGGAAATTCGAAGAGCTAATTTCAGCAAGCTCGAGCAAAGCTGTTACTCTCGACCTCGCCAAGGGCAGCTCATCCTCCATATCTTTCTATAGAGAGGAACTTCCCGGTGGAGCACCACACGCGACCATTCCCCTCCTTATCCTGGCTCGAATAGCCAACTTTGACGTGCGCCGCATATTGGTCGATCAAGGGAGTTCGGTGGATATTATGTACTCCCAGCTATTCAAAACACTGCAGCTGAACGACAGCCACCTCACCCCCTACGTAGGATCGGACCTACAAGGTTTCAACGACACTGTGACGAAACCATGGGGATTCGTTGAGCTTATCGTTTCGATTGGCTCGGAGGAAACCGCAAGGGCCGTCAAAGTGCAGTTCCTGGTCATCGATTGCCCTTCAATCTACCAGTGCATCTTGGGACGTCCGATGCTGGCTGTCATACCCCAAAATTTGCCCATACATTTTTCCCTATTCAAATTCAAATCAATACACAAAGCTCCTAGACACATTCTTCTACGCAAGGCTCTAAAATAGGGTTTGGCTTATTCAAAGGAAAATCAGTGAATCAATGGCTCCAAGGCATCTCACATGGCTCAGTATATCTCATATCATCTCCATGACAAGTATCAAGTCTCATCTCAAAGGATTGGTCACTCAATTGTTCAGAAAGTCAACAGTCGACTAAGTTAACTTAGAAGTCAACTGTGGTCAAAATATAGTAAAAACTCCTGATTTTTTGTCAAGATCCTCATATTGAAGTATCATTCACCACTTGATCAAGAATTGATCATGGTTCATCAAGGAAAGAACAAAGATCAATGAATCAAAAAGTTTCTAAATTAGGGTTTTGTATAGGAAAAGTCAACTAAACTTTGACCAGCCATAACTCTCACATGGAACAACAGAAATTTCCCATCCAAAGCTCATTTTGAAGGAAATTTGATTCTCTACAAATTTGTCTCTCACATTCCAAATCTAAAAATGCTTCATTTAAGAGATATGGACTAAAACATTATAGGTCCTTTTCAAAAGTCAACAAGAAGACACTTTTTTCAAAAGGAAATATAAGGAGCATGGAAAAGAATTTTGATATGAGACCAAAGACACTGGTCAGAGGACTCTCTAAGGTCTCCAAAAAGTCCTAGAACACTTCCATACCTCAAAAAATGAGAGAGATATGCCTCGTCAAAGTTGGGCGATTTTTGGAAAAAAAGCATGAAGGCCAAAGTAGTGAATCTTGAGTTTTTGGATAATGGGCCCATAACTTTAAGACTCCCACGTGATTATAAGCTTATAGAAGACCCATAGGCCGATCCCCATCTATTTTGTGATTTTATTTTATTTAGTTTTGAATTTATTCACATAAAATCAAATTAAATCAAAATAAATTGAATAAATCACAAATAAATCTTGTTAAATGCATGAATCATAATATAATCAATCAAATATGATATTGAGGACCAATGAACTCATTAAGATTAAATTGGAATATGATTGAATCAAAAATAGAAGGTTTTTACTTATATTTTCAATCAAATTTCCATGGGCCAAGATATGAGATCTCTTTCCAATTTTGTTGACCTAATTGAAGCTCCTATATATACTAAACATGTTCAGAAGTTCAGGGGACGAGGGAGGCAACAAGAGACTAGGGTTTGCATCTAAAAACATTCCAAACAAACTTGCACCATCAAAGTTCAAAGTTCCAGTCCTTCACAATCGATTCTGAGCGTTCTAACAACTTCCTGAAGCATATAGGAATCGATTAGTACGCTTACACGATTCAAAAGCAGCCCAGGTTCGTCCCCACAGAGTTACACCGTTTGGTAATGTTCTTGATTCTCAAATCTTTATGTTAGGCCATGTAATTGATTTTGATGCATATGTTGGTGTTCATGCTACTGTTTTTGATCGTTTGGAACCTTCGTTCATGAGTTTTGGTGCCAGAACCGTGATCCACCATTGATACCGGCGAGTCACGAGAAGCTCGCGAAGAGCATAAACCAGGGCTCTATTTAAAATTCTGAGACCATATTTGAATTCCTGGATATTTTTTACGTGGAACAGGTATTTTCTTGTTTCTATTTGAGAAGGTTTTTGCAGGTGTGGCCGGAGAAGAAGGCGGAAACCGCCGTCCATGGTGGTTCGCCGGTGAGTCAAGGGTTTGGACAGGGTTTGACCGTCGACGTGTCCAAACCCTGGGATATGATTGGTAATCTCAAGTGGCAGAACGCATGCGTGGCAATTCCCTCCTGTTTGATTCGCCTCCATTAAAGTCTGTGGGCCCCAATGTTTGACTGTTTGATTTTCCCTTTCATTAATTTAGTTTTCATATTTATAATTTTTTATCATATCACTAACAAGTTGAACGTCCAGCATAGTTGACAAAGGAGAAGCAATTGGTTACCCCTGGAAATGTGTGTTCGAACCCTGGCTCGGCCAGGTTATTTTCATTATTTATTTTGAATTAAGTTGTCCATGGATCCAGTGCAGCATCTTCACGCGAGGCTGCTATATCCCCTCTGATCCCAGCCACTGGTTTGATGCATAATCTGATCCAACGCCCTAGGGCCTGCGTGCGCACCATAGACCTTCACAAATCAACCACACCGGATCCAGAGCTAAGTTCTTAATCTTTTATTTATTTATTTTTAAATAGTTTTTAATTATATTTTTGTTTTGTTTTACACTAAAAACTTTTTCTAAAATTGTTTCTTCTCTTTTAAATTAACTTTTTTTTATATATTATTAAAATTTATTTAAATAAACATAATTTATTTAAAATGTTTTTAATTAAGGTTTTAATTTTAATTAAATTATTTTTAATTAGGGTTCGATAATTTTTAATAATTTGGGTGTTTACTAGATAAATTTTGGTATAATTTTAAACCTTAGTTCGTAGGTTTTGACCTTTGGGTTACTTTGACCTTTGCCCCTGACTCTAAGCCTTACAAACCTTTTGGGTCACAATAGGTTTTCTTAAATAACCCTTTAGGGTTTACAAATTTTTTAAGGGTTTGTAATTAATTAGGGTTTGAATCAGTAATGCACTAACGCTTCTCTTCTTCGTGTCCATTCTTTTCAGGGTTAATCAAAATCCTTTGACTACGCGCCACCAATCCACCAATCAGAAAGCTAAGTTTTTTAATTCTTTTCTTATTTAAATATTATTTTTTTAATTCTAATTTTTCCCTTTTGCCCAAAAATAGGGTTTACTTCATCTATTAATGAATCTGCTCTACACTCACCCCCTACTATTTTCATCTTAATTTTCAGGGTCAATCAAGGTTCGAGGGAATCAAGGCGTTCAGTATTTAAAACTAATTATTGATCATTCTTATTTCTTTCGTTTGTTAATTTCCCCCGTCCCCGCAGGTGTTTATTGTAATAGCGTAGGAACTTTAATTTCTGTCTTTAATTTCCGTATGATTTTAACTGCGTGGTTAGTAAATAGGGAGTGGCAAGATCAAAATTAAACGTAGATCACTAACTCAAGATTAAATATCTGAATCTAGCACGTGATTGCTGCACGTAACGCCCCTTGTTGCCTGTTGCCTTCGATTTCGATCAAATAGTCAAGTCCCTCCGAGCGTAGGGATACCTTAGCTTGCTGCCTACAAATTCAAAATCATCATAGACCCTTGGAATAAAAGATCATAGTCCCTTCGAGTTGCCTACTAATAAAATGATCTCGTCCCTCGATGTTGCCTCGATAAATGATGATAGTCCCTTCGATTGATGAGGTATCCTTACTGTTGCCTAAATGACTATTATATCCTTCCCTTAGACTACCTGCCCTCTTTATGGTAGGGACAGTCTTGTGGCAAGCGATATTTTCTCGATGACCCTTTCACATCCAATTGAAAGACTTCCTGCCTTCTCATGGTATGGATAGATCCTTTCGCCCGAAAGACTTAAAGAACAAGAAAGACAACTTAGGGTAGGTAGTTCTCAATTGCTTGCTCACACATTCAAAATCAAATGCTTTTCACACCTCCTTTTCGAATACTTTCAAACAAGGCTACGCTTATTTACAAGCTAAAGTCCTTAACGAAATCTTTTTACTATTCACACACGACACTTCAAACTTTTCAAACATTCAAACAAGTGAGCTAAGCAATTAAGAGCCCATGGATAACCATGGATGCAAAGGGTGCCTTACACCTTCCCTTTGTATAACCTACCCCCCGAACTCAAAATCTTTTAAAGGTCTTTCCTGTTCTTTTTGCCTTTCCAATTGGATAAAATAAAAGTCGGTGGCGACTCATGCTTAACCGCGACATTTCGATAAAAAAGTCAGTTCACCGTATTACAGAACTGGCGACTCTGCTGGGGATGCTTTCGAATTAAAAGAGGGGTTACCTTAAAGTTTAGGATCACATAATTGTTTGTTTGCTTGCTTTATTTTTCAAGGTTGTTCTGGGTATTGAATGGAAGATGAATCCTACACCCGGATTCGAGTGCACCTTAAGATAGGAGCGGCATAGTCATGGAGACCTCCCTTGTGCATGCTTGGGATTGGTCAAAATGAAGTTCGCGCTTGAGTTAGGCCTCCACTGGTTAATGTGTACCTCTTTTGCATGAGAGAGGTTTACGCATGTATCTTTGGGTGCGTCGGAGCTCAAGGACCTTTAGTCACCTTTAACCCATCTTAACCTTTAGGAACGTAGTGGGGGGACTACTCTTGATGCATGTTAAGGGCATAGTCGCTACCCGATACTACAACTTAGATAGGTTCTCTCTCAAAGTATCATTGCGTGGTATGCATGTACCATGTTCGAGGGTGCTTTGGAGGGGCTGACAATTCTGAGTAACTTGGTAGAACCCGTTGCTGATATCATCCTTATCCTTAGAAGTACCTTTGGGGAAGGGTAGTCACCTGGTCATACTCCATGCAAGCCTTTAAACCTAAGGACTCTTGTGTGATTTGTTTGTTATCTAACCTTCTATTTCCTTGTAGGATTTGCTCGTAGGACAATTCGTCCTCACTACCTTATGCTTTAACCTTCTATTTCCTTGCAGGATTTTCTTGTAGGACAATTCGTCCTCACTACCTTATGCTTTAACCCTTTATTTCCTTGCAGGATTTTCCTGTAGGACAATTTGACCTCATGCTTTACTTAATGCATTGCATCTGCATGACATCATAACATCATAACATCACACGTAAACTAACCCTTTCAAGGATCTTAGGGATTTAGGGCGCACAATTTCATGTGCTCTTATCAAGGACGGAATTCCTATCTAGGGGCAGGAGGATTTACTTTCCTCTGGCCATTTATCTTCCAAATCAAAAACACCGCACCTATCAAGGGGCAAAAGGATTTATTTTCCTTTGGCCTTATGCCTTCCAATTCAAAGGCTCAGTACCCATCAAGGGGCAAGAATATTTATTTTCCTCTAGCCACGTACCTTCAAATTCAGAGACATCTTGAATCAGAGGCGATGACCCACTCGATATGGTGAGCTTGATTCTCAAAGAAGGATGTCCAAAAACGAAAGCCAAAAATCTCTAGACATAGTTGTGTTTGATTCAATGTCTAAACGTTGCAAACTAAATTTCCTAAAGATCCTTGAAAAGATTGCATTTGCATTCATAACATCACATAAAACTAACTTTTCCTTTCGGGTCGACCAACTGGTCCGGAAAATACCATAAACAAATCAATCCTAATCAGATGAACATTCTGGAAGCTTGACCCCCAGACTTCTGAAACATTCTTATCAGATATACATTCCGGAAGCTCGAACCCCAGATACTCTGAATCTCTACACCAGTTCCACAACAACGACGCAAGCCAGATGCACCTAAGTGTCAATTCACCAAAATCAATATGTCGTCGGCTCAAACATTACTCTGAGGGATGCTCCTGAGAATTCTAACACCTCCACTCCTGGTTATAAACTCAATGCGAGGTGCACGAACCACTCCAACATTCCTGGACATTACACAAATAATTGCTGGACAATGAGGAATAAGATTCAAGATCTAATCGATAACGGAGAAATCAAATTCAACCCTCCTGAAAACTCCTGTGGTGATCGCCGCTCCTATGCCTAGTCATGACAAAACTGATTGACGTCTAGACGAACGAACTTTTGGATCATTAGATCTACTTTTATTTGCAAGTTTCTTTTCTGTTTGTTTAAACATTTGACTCATGATAGACATTATCTGTTTTAATAATCATCATTAGTGCATTGCATATGTTTGTCTTGAATAAATCATTTCGCTATCACTCATTTTAAATTATTTCTTCACTTTGCATATGTTTTGTGATACTCAACTCCTGCTAAAGCTGTAAGCCTTCTGAGGGAGGATGACGAAAACGATACTGCAACCTCATACAGTGTGCTTTTGAACGGACTATGCTGACGATGTACAGGCATTGTTTCAATTCCTAAATAGTGGAGATATAAGGATGTTAATCCCTCGTCAACCCCTTTGAGCCTAAGAAGTAGAAGTTTCTTTCTTGTGCTAATTAAAACCCTTGATCATAACCTGGGGCAGGGTAGTTCTCAATTAATTTGGTTGTGCATTCTATTTTAAGAGAATCATTCAGTACACCTTTCAACAAAAGTTTCAATCACAAAGCGTTCATCCGCACACATCAAAGAAGTGTTGGAGATATCAATCAAAAGACAATGACGGTTTATCAATCATCAAACAAGGCAGTCAATATCTTTCAAAAGAAAAAAATGGAAAAAACATATATACAAAGAAAAGCCTGCTAAGTCAAAAATCAAAAAGAAGACTTAGGCAAAAATCAAGGCGTCCCGCTGACTGTAAGCTCAAAAGAGACAGTTCAGGCAAAAGTTAGGGATATCAAAAAGATGAAAAAAGAAGTCAATAAATTCTTGAACAACTCAAAGTAGTGACTACCAAAAGGAAGAAGTGACTGCCATCTCAAAAGTTCTCTTTGCTTGTGAACCATCATCATTATCAAAGGTGCAAATCCAAAAGTCTCCTCGAAGCTGAATGCATAAGTTGAATTAACTGAGCTTAGGATTGAAGATCATCACGAAGAGGGGTGGGTACAATCAAATTTTGAGCCTTTATCCTTTGTTTCTTAAACCGTGAACCAAGCCACGTTACAACCCTTAAAAGTCCTAATTGAAGCATGGTTAGTTCGAAAGCATACTGTCACCAAAAAGGTATCCCGACTCCTTAAGGTTTACTACAAATGTTAAGTTGATATCTTGTTTTTATAAACATCACATTGTTATAAATAGCATGTTTTTACAAATATCACGCTTTTACATCTCCTGTTTTAATGTTTTTCAACAAAAAAATCAAGACAAACGTATGCATTACATCTCATGAATTCATTATTAAACGTATTCTGCTACATAATTTCAAATGTTAGCATCAGAAAGAACTTACACAGGGTACAACTAATGACTGAAAGTTATCCCGACAGACAAGATTACTCCGGGGAGCAATGTCTCTACGTATACAAGGGGCATGGCACGCTTTGCCCAATCAATATGGGACAATCAAGTCAAGATCCCAAGAATCTCTCAAATGCCGAACAATCAAAGACATATATCCCGAATTGGGTTCACACTATTTCCCGACCAATCTGGGGCAATCAGGTCAAGATCCCGAGGATCTCTCAAATATGCCGAAGCAATCAGGGGCATGCATCCAAGTAGATATGAAGCTACTTCCCAATCAACATGGGGCATTGCCCTGGGCCCATGACTACTAGGGGCATGTTGCCCATAGCGCACATCTCATAAAGTCCTTGCGAGGCGAATCTTTTCAAAGTCCCTACTAGCAGGGGCAAATCTATGCAAGTCCAGTGTGACATCTTGATCAACACTCAATGATGTGTCCTAATCAAATCCAAGAATGGTAGTTACTATAATACTGGGGGCAACTTCCAAGACACCCATGTCTCCCCACAGAGCCGGGTTCACAAGATCATATCCCCACAGAGCAATTCTCAAGAAGATATCTTCAAACATACTCATCCCGACAAAGACATGACTCCCCAACAGAGTTTACATCTTCAACACTACCGGTTCTCCGACACTCTGCTCTCCTCCAACATGGTTTATCAATATCTCCTATCCCTAGTCTAGGCACATCAAGTTACTGATCATCCCCAAGCAAAAATCATAAATCCCCAGCTTATGTCTTCAAAACAAGATCAGACATCAAAGTCACAATGATACAGAGATTTATTTTCTCAGAATAATATTAGTCATACATCATATATATCACATACATATTCATACATCGCATACATCACTTCATGATACATAGCATATAAGTTTCTCATTTATTTTAAGAAACTCATTACATAACGCATGTATCACGACATTGCATAAAAACTTGCTATGTCTATTGCAGGATACAGACAAACGAACAAAATCTCCAACTTTCCAAGATCTAATTCAGTTACTACGAACAGTACTGACACGATCAACATTCAAAGATCTAATTCTATCATCACGAACGGTGTAGACACGATCAAAGACCAACTAAGTCTAATTCAGCTACTACGAACGGTACTGACACGACAAAAGATCTAATTCGGTTACTACGAACGGTACTGACACGGTCAACTCTCAGGGATATAATTCTATTATCACGAACGGTGTAGACATGATCACTGACCTTCCCAGTCTAATTCAGTTACTACGAACGGTGCTGACACGACAAGAGATCTAATTCCATCATCACGAACGATGTGGACACGATCAACTATTTCCTAAGTCTAATTCAGTTATTACGAACAGTACTGACACGACAAAAAGATCTAATTCAGTTACTACGAACGGTGCTGACACGATCAACCTTCAAAGATCTAATTCTATCATCAAGAACGGTGTAGACACGATCATCTTCCAAAGTCTAAGTCAGTTACTACGAACAGTGCTGACACGACCAAATCTCCAAAAATCTGATTCATCTTCTATACGATCAACATTCAAACAACTACTTCTCAAACACTTCAGTCTCGACATCTGGATGGCATCTTTAAGCCCATCTCCAACAAATATTCCCCAATACAAAAAATTTCAGCCTAACGCACGGCATTCCAGACATCTACGGATGCAATTTGGATTAGTCTGACGCACGACTTATCTTTCAGCCTAACACACGGCTTTCCAGACATCTGAGGATGCAATTTGGATTAGTCTAACGCACGACTCATCCATCAACCTGACGCACGGTTATCCAGACATCTGAGGATGCAAATGAGATTAGTCTAACGCACGACTTATTCTTCAACCTAACGCACGGTTCTCCAGACATCCGAGGATGCAATTGGGATTAGTCTAACGCACGACTTATTCCTCGACCTAACGCACGGTTTTCCAGACATCTAAGGATGCAAATCAGATTAGTCTAACGCACGACTCATCCATCAACCTGACGCACGGTTTTCCAGACATCTGAGGATGCAATTGAGAATAGTCTAACGCACGATTTATTCTTCGACCTAACGCACGGTTTCTCCAGACATCTACGGATGCAAATTGAATATGATCTAACATACGACATATCCTTCAGCCTAAGGCACGGTTTTCCAGACATCTGCTGATGGAAACTAGACCCAGTCTAACGTACGACTCAACCTAAGTCTTTTCCTCGGAAACAGTCTAGCGTACGACACATTCTGACTCTCAAGTATATCAAGTCGGATGGCATCTTCAAGCCCATCTCCATCATAGATCTTCTCCAAACACCTGGATGGCATCTTCAAGCCCATCTCCGACAAAAAGTCCCTACTTCAGCTAGGGCAAATTTCTTGGTATTCTAGTGTTCAATCATCTTCCACCTTCAGATACCGACTGGCCTACAAACCACTCTACATCTTCAGGTTTAAGATAATTGAACAGGGGCAGCTGTCATACCCCAAAATTTGCCCATACATTTTTCCCTATTCAAATTCAAATCAATACACAAAGCTCCTAGACACATTCTTCTACGCAAGGCTCTAAAATAGGGTTTGGCTTATTCAAAGGAAAATCAGTGAATCAATGGCTCCAAGGCATCTCACATGGCTCAGTATATCTCATATCATCTCCATGACAAGTATCAAGTCTCATCTCAAAGGATTGGTCACTCAATTGTTCAGAAAGTCAACAGTCGACTAAGTTAACTTAGAAGTCAACTGTGGTCAAAATATAGTAAAAACTCCTGATTTTTTGTCAAGATCCTCATATTGAAGTATCATTCACCACTTGATCAAGAATTGATCATGGTTCATCAAGGAAAGAACAAAGATCAATGAATCAAAAAGTTTCTAAATTAGGGTTTTGTATAGGAAAAGTCAACTAAACTTTGACCAGCCATAACTCTCACATGGAACAACAGAAATTTCCCATCCAAAGCTCATTTTGAAGGAAATTTGATTCTCTACAAATTTGTCTCTCACATTCCAAATCTAAAAATGCTTCATTTAAGAGATATGGACTAAAACATTATAGGTCCTTTTCAAAAGTCAACAAGAAGACACTTTTTTCAAAAGGACATATAAGGAGCATGGAAAAGAATTTTGATATGAGACCAAAGACACTGGTCAGAGGACTCTCTAAGGTCTCCAAAAAGTCCTAGAACACTTCCATACCTCAAAAAATGAGAGAGATATGCCTCGTCAAAGTTGGGCGATTTTTGGAAAAAAAGCATGAAGGCCAAAGTAGTGAATCTTGAGTTTTTGGATAATGGGCCCATAACTTTAAGACTCCCACGTGATTATAAGCTTATAGAAGACCCATAGGCCGATCCCCATCTATTTTGTGATTTTATTTTATTTAGTTTTGAATTTATTCACATAAAATCAAATTAAATCAAAATAAATTGAATAAATCACAAATAAATCTTGTTAAATGCATGAATCATAATATAATCAATCAAATATGATATTGAGGACCAATGAACTCATTAAGATTAAATTGGAATATGATTGAATCAAAAATAGAAGGTTTTTACTTATATTTTCAATCAAATTTCCATGGGCCAAGATATGAGATCTCTTTCCAATTTTGTTGACCTAATTGAAGCTCCTATATATACTAAACATGTTCAGAAGTTCAGGGGACGAGGGAGGCAACAAGAGACTAGGGTTTGCATCTAAAAACATTCCAAACAAACTTGCACCATCAAAGTTCAAAGTTCCAGTCCTTCACAATCGATTCTGAGCGTTCTAACAACTTCCTGAAGCATATAGGAATCGATTAGTACGCTTACACGATTCAAAAGCAGCCCAGGTTCGTCCCCACAGAGTTACACCGTTTGGTAATGTTCTTGATTCTCAAATCTTTATGTTAGGCCATGTAATTGATTTTGATGCATATGTTGGTGTTCATGCTACTGTTTTTGATCGTTTGGAACCTTCGTTCATGAGTTTTGGTGCCAGAACCGTGATCCACCATTGATACCGGCGAGTCACGAGAAGCTCGCGAAGAGCATAAACCAGGGCTCTATTTAAAATTCTGAGACCATATTTGAATTCCTGGATATTTTTTACGTGGAACAGGTATTTTCTTGTTTCTATTTGAGAAGGTTTTTGCAGGTGTGGCCGGAGAAGAAGGCGGAAACCGCCGTCCATGGTGGTTCGCCGGTGAGTCAAGGGTTTGGACAGGGTTTGACCGTCGACGTGTCCAAACCCTGGGATATGATTGGTAATCTCAAGTGGCAGAACGCATGCGTGGCAATTCCCTCCTGTTTGATTCGCCTCCATTAAAGTCTGTGGGCCCCAATGTTTGACTGTTTGATTTTCCCTTTCATTAATTTAGTTTTCATATTTATAAATTTTTATCATATCACTAACAAGTTGAAAGTCCAGCATAGTTGACAAAGGAGAAGCAATTGGTTACCCCTGGAAATGTGTGTTCGAACCCTGGCTCGGCCAGGTTATTTTCATTATTTATTTTGAATTAAGTTGTCCATGGATCCAGTGCAGCATCTTCACGCGAGGCTGCTATATCCCCTCTGATCCCAGCCACTGGTTTGATGCATAATCTGATCCAACGCCCTAGGGCCTGCGTGCGCACCATAGACCTTCACAAATCAACCACACCGGATCCAGAGCTAAGTTCTTAATCTTTTATTTATTTATTTTTAAATAGTTTTTAATTATATTTTTGTTTTGTTTTACACTAAAAACTTTTTCTAAAATTGTTTCTTCTCTTTTAAATTAACTTTTTTTTATATATTATTAAAATTTATTTAAATAAACATAATTTATTTAAAATGTTTTTAATTAAGGTTTTAATTTTAATTAAATTATTTTTAATTAGGGTTCGATAATTTTTAATAATTTGGGTGTTTACTAGATAAATTTTGGTATAATTTTAAACCTTAGTTCGTAGGTTTTGACCTTTGGGTTACTTTGACCTTTGCCCCTGACTCTAAGCCTTACAAACCTTTTGGGTCACAATAGGTTTTCTTAAATAACCCTTTAGGGTTTACAAATTTTTTAAGGGTTTGTAATTAATTAGGGTTTGAATCAGTAATGCACTAACGCTTCTCTTCTTCGTGTCCATTCTTTTCAGGGTTAATCAAAATCCTTTGACTACGCGCCACCAATCCACCAATCAGAAAGCTAAGTTTTTTAATTCTTTTCTTATTTAAATATTATTTTTTTAATTCTAATTTTTCCCTTTTGCCCAAAAATAGGGTTTACTTCATCTATTAATGAATCTGCTCTACACTCACCCCCTACTATTTTCATCTTAATTTTCAGGGTCAATCAAGGTTCGAGGGAATCAAGGCGTTCAGTATTTAAAACTAATTATTGATCATTCTTATTTCTTTCGTTTGTTAATTTCCCCCGTCCCCGCAGGTGTTTATTGTAATAGCGTAGGAACTTTAATTTCTGTCTTTAATTTCCGTATGATTTTAACTGCGTGGTTAGTAAATAGGGAGTGGCAAGATCAAAATTAAACGTAGATCACTAACTCAAGATTAAATATCTGAATCTAGCACGTGATTGCTGCACGTAACGCCCCTTGTTGCCTGTTGCCTTCGATTTCGATCAAATAGTCAAGTCCCTCCGAGCGTAGGGATACCTTAGCTTGCTGCCTACAAATTCAAAATCATCATAGACCCTTGGAATAAAAGATCATAGTCCCTTCGAGTTGCCTACTAATAAAATGATCTCGTCCCTCGATGTTGCCTCGATAAATGATGATAGTCCCTTCGATTGATGAGGTATCCTTACTGTTGCCTAAATGACTATTATATCCTTCCCTTAGACTACCTGCCCTCTTTATGGTAGGGACAGTCTTGTGGCAAGCGATATTTTCTCGATGACCCTTTCACATCCAATTGAAAGACTTCCTGCCTTCTCATGGTATGGATAGATCCTTTCGCCCGAAAGACTTAAAGAACAAGAAAGACAACTTAGGGTAGGTAGTTCTCAATTGCTTGCTCACACATTCAAAATCAAATGCTTTTCACACCTCCTTTTCGAATACTTTCAAACAAGGCTACGCTTATTTACAAGCTAAAGTCCTTAACGAAATCTTTTTACTATTCACACACGACACTTCAAACTTTTCAAACATTCAAACAAGTGAGCTAAGCAATTAAGAGCCCATGGATAACCATGGATGCAAAGGGTGCCTTACACCTTCCCTTTGTATAACCTACCCCCCGAACTCAAAATCTTTTAAAGGTCTTTCCTGTTCTTTTTGCCTTTCCAATTGGATAAAATAAAAGTCGGTGGCGACTCATGCTTAACCGCGACATTTCGATAAAAAAGTCAGTTCACCGTATTACACTGGCCGAACTGATCGCAGTCCCCTCAACCGTGCATCTCAAACTCAAGTACTACACAGCCAAAGGATAAGTCGCAACGCTCAACGGCGACATCGAAGCGGCCAGAAGGTGTTTCGAAGCCTCAGCCAAGGGCCTCAGTTCTATAAAAGCAGCCGCTCAAGACAAAGCAGCAGCCAACGCGGATCCCGAGCCCAACAAATCTATGCCCCGCATCGACACCATCGATTTGGACAGCCGCTTCCGTAGGGAATTCGAAAGAAAAGCAGACGCGAAGACACCAGAAGAAGGTCTTCATCCAATCCCCGACAGAGACTTTGAGCTGATAGCCCTCGGCAACGACCCGACCAAAGGAGTCAAGATCGGAACAGACCTGCCCGAACTGGCCAGGAGACAACTCAAGGCCTGCCTCAAGGAGAACGCCGACCTCTTTGCATGGAGCGCGGCCGAGATTCCCGGCCTCGACCCGGAAGTAGCATGCCACCACCTGACGATCGATCCCGCGTAAAGTCGTCGCCCAGAGGAGAAGAAAGCAGTCCCCGGAGAAAACGGCTGCGGCCGAACTAGCTGTTAGGGACCTCTTAGAGGCTAAATTCATATAGGAAGCCAAGTACACTACTTGGCTCTCCAATGTTGTACTTGTAAAGAAATCTAATGGAAAATGGCACACGTGCATTGACTATACCGACCTCAATAGGGCTTGCCCTAAAGACGCTTACCCTCTTCCTAGCATAGATAAATTAGTCGATAATTCTACAGGCTTCAAACTTTTATCATTTATGGACGCGTATTCTGGTACAACCAAATACCCATGTCTAAAACGGACAAAAAATACACGGCTTTCATGACTCAGTCGGGCAACTACTACTATAACGTAATGCCCTTCGGTCTGAAAAACGCCGGAGCAACATACCAGCGAATGATGAACAAAGTATTTCGGGCAGAGATCGGCGATATGCTCGAAGTCTATATGGACGATATGATCGTCAAATCCCAAGAGGAGATCGATCATGCCGTTCACCTCAAAAAAGTCTTCGAATAGGCCCGGAAGTGCAAGATGAGGTTTAATCCCGAAAAATGCACCTTCACAGTACGAGCAGGCAAGTTCCTCGATTTCTACCTACCAGAAAGAGGAATTGAAGCAAACCCGGACAAATACAGAGCCTTTTCATATTTCCCAATGCCAAACTCCAAGAAATCCATCCAATTCCTAAACGGCATGCTCACGTCACTATCCAGATTCGTAGCCAAATCAGCCCAGCATGACCTCCCACTTTTCAAACTCCTCCGTAAGCAAACCACTTTCGAATGGACGGACGAATGCGAACGTGCCCTTTTCCATCTCAAGCAAGCCCTCTCGCTCCCACCCGTGCTCTCGAGACCCGAGACTGGGGAAATCCTCTATCTCTATCTTGTCGTCGCGACCGAGGCCCTCAGCGTCGCCCTCATCAGAGAAACCCCGGAGGGCCAAAGGCCCATTTATTTCACGAGCAAAGCGCTCCAGGGCCCCGAGATTAGGTACCAGCAGATCGAGAAAGTCGCCCTCGCACTTATCACAACGGCCACAAGACTGAGGCACTACTTCTTGGCACACACCATGGTCATGCGCACTGAACAACCTATAAAGCAGTTACTGGGGCGCCCCGACATGGCCGGAAGGATGCTCCGCTGGTCCCTAGAACTCTCAGAATTCGACATAAAGTACGAGGGAAGAAAAGCACTTAAAGCGCAGGTCCTAGCGGACTTCCTAGCCGAAATGGCCTTCCCCGACACAACGACATGTAACGCTCGGAAATGGACCTTGTACGTAGACGGGGCTTCCAGCTCGTCCGGGAGCGGAGTAGGCATCATCTTGGAAAATGGAGAAGGAACGCTAATAGAAGTATCGCTATCATTCTCTTTCTCGACCTCTAACAACTAAGCAGAATACGAAGCGCTGCTCGCAGGACTGGGTCTCACCAACGACCTAGAGGCCGAGGAGATCGAATTGTTCACCGATTCCCAAATGGTAGCTTCGCACGTCTCGGGTGAATACCAAGTCAAAAGCGACCATCTCGCTGAGTACTTGAACCTCGTGCGTGAAAAGATGGCCCAGTTCAAAAGCGCCAAGGTAAAGCATATCCCGAGGGAACCTAATTCTCGGGCAGACGTTCTATCAAAACTTGCCAGCACAAGGAAGAAAGGGGGCAATAAGTCCGTGATCTAAGAGATACTACCCAGACCCAGCACCGAACCTCCGACCAGGCTAACGCTCGTCAGCACGATCAGAGA
Organism: Vicia villosa; assembly: GCF_029867415.1. Taxonomy (NCBI): domain Eukaryota; kingdom Viridiplantae; phylum Streptophyta; class Magnoliopsida; order Fabales; family Fabaceae; genus Vicia; species Vicia villosa. Next base: position 98,975,634 of record NC_081182.1, read on the forward strand.
CGCGTCTTGCTGGATGACCCCCGTGTACAACTACCTACCGAGCGACCTCCTACCGAGCGACCCTAAAGAGGCCTCTGTAATTAGGAGAAGAGCCTGCTTGTACGTCCTGGTCGAGAATCGACTCTACCAACGAGGGTTCTCCATTCCCCTCCTTAAATGCGTCGACGAGGGCACAGCCCCCCACATACTCCGAGAAATACACGAAGGAATAAACTCCCAACACCTAGGAGGAAGATCCCTCGCCAGGAAAGCACTCCGAGCAGGGTACTACTGGCCCACCATGCAGCCTGACGCGAAGAATACGTAAAGAAATGTGACAAGTGCCAACGCTTCAGGGACATGCACCTCGCGCCCCCCAACGAACTCAAGTCTTTATCGTCTCTTTGGCCGTTCGCATGGTGGGGCATGGACCTCCTCGGCCCGTTCATGACCGGGAGCAATCAAAACAAATACCTCATAGTCGCGGTCGACTACTTCACCAAATGGATCGAGGCCAAGCCACTGGCCAAAATCACGTCTCTGAACGTACTACGTTTTTACAAAAGAAACATCCTCGTCCGGTTCGGAGTGCCCCAGGACATCATCACCGACAACGGCACCCAGTTCTCCGACAGACGTTTCCAAGAGTTCGTCACAAAATTAGGAACTAAACAACACTTCGCATTAGTCGAACACCCTTAGACAAACGGGCAAGCCGAAGTCGCTAACAGGGTAATTCTGAGGGGCCTCAAAAGAAGACTGGACAAAATCAAAAAAGGGTGGGTCGAAGAGCTACGCAGCGTCCTCTGGGCCTACTGCACCACCCCACATTCCACAACCGGGGAGACTCCCTTTCGACTTACATACGAGACGGAAGCCGTAATCCCCGTCGAAGTACACGTGCCCACCAGGCGCGTCGAGGAACCCCTCAAGACAGAGGGAAACCTCGAGGCAATTAGAGAAGAGCTAGACCTGGTCGAAGAAATCCGGGAAGGAGCCGCTCTACCCGAAGCTTCACTCAAACAAAAAATTACCCTAAGACATGACACAAAGGTCATCAAACGGGAATTCAAGATAGACAGCTTAGTGCTTAACAGAAACCACAAGGATTCCCGCGAGGGCAAACTGGGAAGGCCCCTATCGTGTCCGAACAAAGACCGAAAACGGGGCATACTATTTAGAAAACTTACAAGGAGAAGAACTCGCTCGACCTTGGAACGCCGAGAAGCTCAAGCAGTATTACAGCTAAACGCAGGTGCGGCCCGGGTACACGCCGAACGCCTCGTGATGAAACAAAAAGACAGAAGCCCGCTCTCTTAATCGAGCAGACTCCTTGTCCTTCGGGTGGCACGTATACCGAGCATTCCCGTCGTAAACAAGTACCATGACGGCAGAACACCCCGCTCACGAGGGGACCGTTCACGCCATGAGGCTCGGAACTCAGCACAACGAGGCCTGAGACTCACCCTCGCCAGGCACATGTCCCCGACCATCGACCATAGTTCCACACACTTGGAGATCAATACATTACAGTCGAGCAAATCTCTTAATTAAGCACAAACAAATATATGAGCAAAAATTACAACAACAACAACAGTACTTTATTCACATCCACGAAAATTACAAAATACACGCATTAAACAAAGAAAAACACGTCATTCTGCCCGACGTGCGAACTCCTCTGAATGAAGATACTGATACCAGTCCTCATCCCACTCAGTCTCAGAACCGTCAGCGTTGGTCACAACCCTCACGCCTGAAGATTGAGCCTGCACATCCAGACTGCGAGCCCCCTGAGAGCGGGAAGCAGATCCGGTCGAAACCATCTTCTTCTTCTCCTTCACCTCCTGCACTCCACGGGAGCATGAGGTTGAAGAAACCTTTTTTTCCTTAGAGCCACCCATTCCTGTGTAAAAATGAAAAAGGAAAGGCCCATAAGACCTCCTTTTATAGAAAAAGAAGGACATAAATGCTTGGGAAACGGACAAAACATTAAAACACAAAACCGATGGAAACCAGCGGCACGCCGTCCAAGGAGTCAAAACGCATGCACATAGACTTCAAAAACGGACACAATAAACAAGGGCGTTAAAAATAAAGTACTTTCAAATTAAAACTGACGTACAGCCCGAAAAGTGTGCCCGACTACGACCATAACGATCGAGCCGATAATATCATTACAAATCAAAAACGGGGGGCATACCTCTCGAAACTTAACAACAAAATAACGGCACGCATGCCAAAAACTTGACACAATAAATCCTCATCCACCTTCTTCCATTTGGACCTCCTCGGTCTCCTGAGTTGCTGGCCCTTCCCCGAAGGTTAGAGAGACAATCTGGTCGCCCTCCACACGGTGGTATGGCCCGGTGCCCTCGGTCACCAACTCCACCCCAGGATTCTTCAACTTAAGCTGGGCCACAGTAGAGTTGTAGGTGTCCTCGGCAGCAGCAACGCAGTCACCCCCCAGGATTCTTATGTACTAAATCAAATCCGCCCGAGTCAAGAAGGCTCTCTCCTCCTCCGTCTCATCCTCAGCAGGAGCCTGAGATCGGCGAAGAGAAGCCTCCTTCACCGAGGAAGACAGCATCACTCCATACAGAGTCCGGTAGAGCAAAGTGTCCTGGCTTTGCACGTCCGCCAGAGCATCTTCTTTGGCACTCAACCAAGCCTTCACGGCCGCCAGCTCCTCACCTTGCTCCTTCAGCTCCTGATCTCGCTCCTCCAGAGCGGACGCCTTAACCCCGACTTCTTCCTCGAGCCTCCTCGCAGCTTCCACGAACCAAGGTGCCGAACGGGCATACAGGGTGGCAAGCTCGAGAACCCTGACCACGACGGAAGCATCTTGCACCAGGAACCTTTGGCGAACAGACGACTCCAGACCCTCAATGTGGAGAGACTCTACCTGAGGAATAGTCAGAGAAGGCCCTCCCTCGAAGAACCGGGGTTGGAGAAAACACGAAGGAAGAGTGAAGAAATCACCAACTTCTTCCCGAGTCAAATCCACAGCCTCTACCCGCTTCCGCTTGTGACGGACCAACGCATCCGGATCCGGCTGTTGACGAAGAGGAAAAGGAAGAGCAGTGACCGGCCTCAGAGATTCACCCTGGTCAGAAACCCGCAGCGGAGATCCAGCAGCAGCCGCAGAGGAAGAGGAAGTGTCGAGCCTATCGCCGGGGACCTCTGCACAGCAGCTAATCGAGGCCCTACACTCTTCTTCGTGACCGCTTTAACTTTTCTCGCCTGCTTGAGCATCCTATCATGGCGCGCCTTGTCCATTGATTCTGAAAGAAAAAAAAAAGAAAAGAAAGTACGTTAAGACTCAACCCGTCATAAATCATTACTATAGAGGAGGACTTAGACACAAAACTAGAAAGAAAGAAGGGGCAGATACCCAAATAGGCCGTTGCACCCTCGTCAGTCCCACTAGCCAACAGGTCCTTTATACTTATTACACCGGCTCTGTGATGGGAGCCCTACTGTCATCGACCACAGGTCTCCCCGAGCGATCCAGTTTCACGACCGGTGGGAGACCCTGCACAAACTTCTGAAGGATGGCGTAATCCGCCCGAGCATCCTCGTCCAGATCGAACAACTTGGTAATATACTGGTTGATACCGTACTCAAAATGGTCCCGCGACCAGAAAAACCTAAACTTCTGCCTTCGGGCAGTAATGGGATCCCTAATATCATTGAGAATCGGGCGACCATGGACATCTAAGGTCGGAACCCGAGCAAATACATTATCACGAGCCTCCCCGGACTGAGGAAAGATGAGAAAGAAACGCGGCTTATAGTTTTTCAGAGAATCCGAATAAGACTTGAAGATTTTCTTAGACTATTTCAGGGACACCCACCCGAAACGACCGTCAGCTACTTTCTGATGCACGTAGAAGATATAAAATAACAAGGGGATAGTCGCCGCTATCTTCAAATGTGAGCAGGTCAACTCAAACGCCCGGATGAACGCAATCGCGTTAGGGTGGAGCTGCCCGGGAGCCACCTCTAGGTGATTAAAAACGGCCATCTGGAACTCAGTAAAGGGCACACGAAACCCCATCTCCCGGAAAACCACCTCGTACATCGGGATCAAGTCAGGGGCATACACGTCGCAGATATGATCCTCCTCGTCAGGGATAAGAACCGACCACCCATTCCTGGTCGCATCCCCGGCAGGATCCACGTGACCCCCAATTTCCAAAAAGATATCCGAACGATCCTCCACGAAGTGGCTCTCAATGTCGAGCGCCTCCTGAAGCACCCAAGTTGATAGAGGCACCCCCTGCTAACCCGGGGGTGTCGAGGACGACGAGCCCGACGTAGACGGACGCCCTGCATCGGCCATGTTCATCTGAAAAACAGGGGAGAATAGTGAATTCGACAGTTCAATCAAATCCACCCTTCCACCACCGTTCAAAGTGAAAGGGCGCACCAACAGTCCGGGGACTGAATGGCCCCCCGACCATGCCCTTCCTAAAGAAAACATTCGTCGAGCAGAAAAGGACTCGCGCCAAAGGGAAGGTCAAAAATCCATGCTACGTCACGATGATCCATTTTCTGGAAAAAAACCTAAGAACGCACTAACGAGTGATCAAGACCCCAAACGACAGTCGACAAACCAAAAGATAGCTCAAAACGAATAACCCAGTCGCATACAGCCGCCAGCGGCGGAGAAGTTAGCTATCTCCGCCGTCTACCACCAACAAACTCCTAAACCTTCCTCAAAATCATTCCTAAAAACCTACCCTAACCACATGCAAGCGATTTCTAAAATAATCAAAGCATGTAAAACTAGAAACGAAAGAAAGTACGAACTTACAAGTAGGATTCTGAAGGAAGAAATGAAGGTTGAAGAAGAAACGTTGCGGCGGAGCTCACGATCGGCGACGGAGAGAAGAGAGCGAAGAAGACGAATTTGAAAAGTTTGGGGAGAATGACAACCCCTGATATTTATAAGCGCTTGAGAATGTCACGTGCACCGTGTCATACCCCAAAATTTACCCTCCTATATTCAATCAGAGGTTCTTCATTCCATCTTCAATAACTCAAGGCTCTAAGGTTAACTCAAGTCACTCTCTCCTATTCAAAGGTTCAGATCAGGGTTTTCTAACTAAAAAGTCAACTCAACTTTGACCGGTCATAACTCTCACATGGTTTGTCAAAAATTGTCCAACCAAAGCCTTCCCTCAAGGAAATTTCATTCTCTACGACTTTGATATTGGGCCCAAAATCAAAAAATGAACCATTTGGGAGATATGGACAAAAACATTACAGGTCCTCCGAAAAGTCAACGTAAGACACCTTTTAGGTCAAAGCTCATAACTTGAACATGGAAACTTCAATGGAGATGAAACAAAAGAGAGTGTTTAGAGGACTCTTTGAGCTTTCTAAAGAGTCCAAGAATACTTTCATATGTCAAAAATTGAGCAAGATACAAGTTGTACAAGTTAGGCGATTTTGAGAAAAAAAAGCACTTAAAGCAAAATGGAGAAGTTTGATATTTTGAACCATTGGGCCTAAAAATATGGATTCCAAACATGACCATGGGCCTTATAATTATCTTTTAATTAATTATTTTATTTTTATAATATTTACTTTATTTATTTGAATTTTTAATTCATTAAAATATAAATAAATTATTATAAATATGAAAAATTAGTTTTAAATTAAAGATTTGATTTTGTAATCAATATCAAGCATTCAAATGGCCCTTTTTGATTCAATTTACGTGTTAAAAAAGTTTGGGAAGAAAAGATTGAGTTTTGGACCAATTTGGAAAAAAGTGTAAATCAATTTTCAACCAAATTCTAATCTCATAATTTAAGGAATTAATTCAAATGGTTAACCTAGAAATCTTCCATGATATATATACTAGGAATCCTAATGAGGAGGGGGGAATTCTGGCCTCCAAGAGCTAAAAACCGACCTCACAAAAAAACCAAAAAAAACAAGATTCGAGTTTCAATTTGCATACGAAATCAAGGCGTTTAAAGGCTTGAATTAGTTGCCTTGGTGTTCACTGGAGCCATTTGGATCATCACCAAGGTCTCCGCTATTCGGAATCGTCCCCATATATCACGGTTTATAGGCTTTTTTTACCATTAATTGAATCCTGTGATTTATGCGTTCTTAATACGATTTAATTGTGTATTCGTGTTTGAGTGGAAGTATACAAAGTTTCTGTGCAATTTAATTTGAGTTTTAGTGCAGGTATAGTGTTCTGCCATTACTAGGTTATGGAAGCTTTGAATTGGGGGCTATGAGGTTAAGAGGAATTGGATGAAATTAACGATCTCATTGAATTCGGGAGATGATTTGCGTTCTAACCATGTCGTTAAATATGATTTTATTGTTGATATAGTGGAGTTTTGAGTTTCACAGGTTCAGCCACCAAGAGCATTCGCAGCGGATTTGCAGGTGTTCTCGTAGCTAAAACTCCAATCCCATTGGAGAAGATGGAGTCTGGGCGCGTTGATCTTTGTAATTCAAATTTCTCGGAATTTGTTTTTATTATATTTATATTAAGGCGTTATATTAACAACTAATGGATGCAGCTTCAGTGGTCATAAGCTAACGAGGACATGTGGTAAAACGGGGGTTCGATCCCCGCGTGCGCGACACCCCCTGTGTTTTTTTCTCTTTATTTCTCATATCAGGCCTGTAGATTCAACGTATGTCCTATAGGCACGCCCATCATATACCTTCAGCCATCACCGTCAGATTCTCCACAAACTTGATCAAACGCCCATTAAACTGGAAGATCATCATGGGCATTCAAGGGCAACCACGCAGGATCTCACCACCAGGTTTCTATATAATTTTTTTTATTATTGTTTATTTGTTTACTTACTTGTTTTGTTTAATTATTTAGATCAAATTAAGTATGTTTAGTTTAAGTAATTTATTTTAATTGGGATTAAGATATAAAATTAGGATTATTAATGACTAGGGTTAGGATTTATCCCGATTAGTTGATTATTTCGACTATTCGACTTAACTTATTTTAATCAATTTTAATTATAAAATTCATAAAAAAACCCTAGAAACCCTTATTAACCATTAGGGTTTGTCTAATCCCATTATTTTTTAGCCACCATAACAAGATTTAATTTATTATTCGCTTCGATTAAATCAATTGATCGCGGTGGGTAATAATCAATTAATTATTTAATCAAATATAAATTAAAGTAACAATTTATGCTAAATGGTTTTAACCAAAGCTATTGGTTACGATGATTAGCATTTTCTCTTTATCAAAATTCGTTATTATTTGTAATTGAATCTATCGATTATGAGGAGTAACGATAATTAAAATATATTCATTTGCTATTCGCGATAATCAATCTATCGATTATAGTGGTTAGCAATCCTCCCTTTAATCCGTTAGCCATGGTAATCAAACCTATGGATTATTGTAACTAATGGTAACAAATTAAAATCAGGGTTGTACGCCCAAAACATTCAAAACACACCAAACCACGATACTACGGATTTTCATCCCTTCAAACACTGCGATGTTCACAACTGCGATAAGGTAATTCAAAATACCTTCGAACATTTGCAATTCAAAACTACGATAGGCCACTCAAAAAGCCTTCAAAACAATTACAAACAACCTCATACTAATTCTAAGGCGTACAACCCCGTCCCCCGAACTACGTAGACTCTGATCCTCCATAAGGAGGTACGTAGGCACTTGGCAACAAGGCGAGTCCCCCTCTTCCAAACTCTAATCATGTTCAAATAATTAGCCTTTAACTCTATTTACTGTCTGTCATCTTTCTTTATGTTTTGCCATAACCCTTATCTTTGCAATGTTAGCCTTTAGGAAAGGGTTGAGGGTGCCTAACACCTTCCCTCGACCTGAATATAGTATCTTACCCTGATCTCTATACTGCATAGGGTTTCCTATTCGCCCTTCAGAATAGGTGGCGACTCTAAAAGCTAAATTTTTAGGGCAGGTTGCTACACACCGCACGCGACCTCTGGAAACAGAATGGTCATCATTAACTCTAGTAACCTACGGGTATGGTAGCCATCATCACGCATTAAATGCGACACGTTCCCCAACTGACAAATCTGAAGCGACACGCTTCCTAGCTCCCGGCTTGACCCTTCTTCTCCTCGGAAGCTTAGGATCAGTTTCCCTCAGAAACACCAGGTCCGCTTCCCCGGAAGATCTCCTCTGACTGGCGCCCTCAAAGTCGTCACTCCCACGAGCAGAAGCAACGACTAAGGGGGCTCCTGTTCTGGACCGACCCAATCACCTCAATTGGGCCAATCCAGCCATCGGTCTAAGGCATCCTGGACGCGCGCACGACAACCTCCCCCGGTCCATTCCGGGAAAACGCTAGACGTAACCGAGCACGTTGGAGCCTCGTGCTCGATAGCAGCCAGTTCGCGCATCGTCTAGATTCGCGCCTTGCAAAGTGGAGCCTATTCCGCTTGGAACAACTCTATAAATAGCCCTCTGACCCCAGAGGGCAAGGTAATCTTTTTCTTACCCCCAAAACCTCTCACTTCGTTGTACCCTGTTGAACACATACTTACTTTGGCATCAGAGTGCCTTGCAGGTACAACCATTTTTTCCCTCTCAACCGCTCCGAATTTCAAGCCTTCTTTGTTGCTGGCCATCTGATCTGCTCGGTAAGATCACATTGCTTTTACAGTAAAGACTAAAATTACGTGCATAATAATTTTGTAGGTACCAAAACATGTCATTTGTTTTTATAGGGACCAAAAACAAAATTTACTATTATATAGAGACTAAAAACACGCTTATTATTATATAGAGTTACTTATAAAGTTAGAGTTATCTCACTAGTTTGTTATGTATAAATATTTTAGTAGGAATAGTTTATTTTCTTTGTATTCTATATAAAAGCATGCATCAATTATATTTTAATTAACCTTAAATATCAAAAGTACTTTGCTTATTTTCTTTTATGCCATATGAGCACAGTTCTTTTTGAAAGAGAAATTAGAGAAGAAAAATACCTTTAAACCTAAAACAAAGAATAAACAAGCTTATCATCCAAGAAAATGTGATAATTATGGAACTCCACTCGTGACAGCATTCTTGAATGGAGAAAGTTACCGTACGAGGGCAAGATCGATAAAGACAACTTTGCGTGCAAAGACAAGAACTAAGTTTTTTGATGGAACCATCAAGAAACCATCAACTAAATATACAGAATACCATGACTCCGAGAAATAAAACTCAATGATGATGGCATGGATGTGAAAATCAACAAAATGTTCTACAAAGCTCAAGACATCAGAATATATGCTAAATGGAAATATTCAAAGATGAACAAGTGTAGCTGACTCATGACAAGAGATCATCTCAGACTCATCAGCGCCAATCAGAGGAAGAAGATAAGAAAGAACAAAATTGTAAAAATGAAGACTCTATAGCAAGGAAAGGCAGAACATCTGCTCAAATGAAGACATTTTAAATCAGGAAGAGCAAAACTGACTCAAGGCAGAACGATCAAATCTATTTAGATAAGATCAAGTCAAGAAAGACACTTCAAGACAAATATCAGAAGAAGAAAAAGACTAAACCTCTTCATCAGAAGATACTCAAGCTCAAAAAAAGACAAAGAAAGAAGGTTTATCACCTAATACGGTCAGATCTTTCTAAAACTCCCTCTCATAATTTTATTAAAATAAGTTTATTAACATAGATTTCTTCTGTATATTTTAATTATTACCTACCCTACTATATGTCACATTATCCATGCATGTGTTGCATCTGTGTTTTTAACACGTGTTCAAATGTTTTTCTCAACGGCGAAGTCGGCGTAACTCTTAGTCCTATATTATAGGTATCTGTTCCAAATCTCTTCGTACCACGCTATCTCCTCCCAACCGTCGGGATCATTAATTGCGAATAATAATTAGGTTTAACTAGGGGTTCCTTTTTCAAAGCTCTCTCTACCATTATTTATATTCCCTAATATACTCATTAGCCTTCATCTCTTCACTAGCTCTTCTCAATCCAATACACTTCCTTCTCAAACCCATATCCTACTTCTCCTCAACCGACTTCCTTCTTCAAAATGGATGTCCAACCTAGACTCACCATTCTAAAAGAAAAGTTCATAGGTTTGGCTGCAATTAATTAGTATCTGGCAGAACTTCTTGTAGCTCAAGGTTGCTACAAGTATGTTGTTCTTCTTCGCGGACCCGTCTTTACAAATCTAATAAAGACCTTTTGGGTAAATGCATCCATTAGTGATGATCACCTCAGTATATCTGCCAACATTCTTGGCATTCCTCTTATCATCACAGAAAAAGTCATTGCTTAATTAATCAGTTTTGAGCCAAATCCCTCTGCCCTGGACTTAGAAGAGTTGGATCGTTGGAATACCTCAACCTATCTGAATGGAGAAGTGACTCGGATTTTTAATAACGCTTAGTTTCTGAATCCCTTCAGACAGTCTCTTTTTAGGTTTGTTCTGACCAACCTGACTCCCAGAGGAAGCTTCCTACATCTTGTATCATGCAAGGATAGGTTTATGATTCATCGGCTCGAAAGCAGCAATCCTCTATATATGCCGGCAATCATTTCCTGCCATCTCAGGGATTCCCTCATAGCCTTCGGGTGTGGTCAAAGTTCTCACATTCCTTATGGAAGGATTCTCTCTGCATTACTCGAGTCTGCTGATATCATTCAGACAATTTGTGATGCACAATCTCTAGAAAATGATAACCTTTTGACTTCAGAAGACTGTATGGCTTTTTATGTTTAGATGTAATCATTTTTTTAATAAAATTTGTCTTTATTATGTCTACTTGTGTTTGAAGCATTATCCTCATTCTATCTTAAACTAAAAAATTTAAGCAGAGAATAAAAGATATATATAAGAATCCGTTAATCTGAGCTCAAACATGTTCTGATATGCTGGTCATTATACCCTCTGAAAATTCGTGAATATAATAGACTCTGACTTAACTTAAGTGAAATAAAAAATTATCTATGTTAAGAATTCGTGGCAAAAGAAGTTTGTATTCTAAGCATCATTCCTGCCAGAACATCCAAGAAAAACCTGTGCACTGATAAAATCTATATCCGACAATCTACTAAATAAGCAAAGATAGAAAATCACTCAAGAAGCCAGCAACATACCTTTCTTTCAGATAATTATCTTAGGGGGATATTGCTAGAACTCGAGAGTGGCTGAATCAAAAACAAATAGGATTACTTAATTCAGGGGGAGCCATAAATCAGAAATTAATTCATATGAGTACCTAACTCAGGGGGAGAGTATATATCTCAGGGGGAGAAAAGGAAAAGGAAAATATTAGATATTTGATTAATAAATCAGTTGCTTGATTGAACAGAGAACTTATTTCTAAGTCTGATCCAAACCTCTTAAACGCTTTTTTGATGATAACAAAAAGGGGGAGAAAGAATAGTAAATTTTGATGAAAATTAAATTTTTTTGATTGAACATGAAAAATGAGATGAAATTTACTTGCTTAACTATCATCCTCTAATAAAATTGTTCCATCAAAATACATGGTTTTTGTCATCATCAAAAAGGGGGAGATTGTTAGAACAAGATTGAGAATCTATGTTCAGAATCTAGTTTTGATGATAACAAGCATATATTTTGTGAGTAACAATTTTATTACTAATGGTTTCATTTAGTGTGAAGAAATTATGCTTATACAGGTTGCATCAGAATCACAGAAACTGAATCAGATATGAAAGAAGAACCAAACATTTTGAAACAGATTGACGAAGCTGAACATCATTATCAGATGTTCTGATTAAGAACATGTCAAACAAGCCAAAGACAACAGATCAGAAGCAAGAGAAGCAATAATCAGAGACAAGACCACTCAGAAGAACAAGCAATATCAATGCCTACATACAACAAGTCTCAATCAGAAAGTACATCAGAAGCTGCAAGGAAATGAACAAGAAAGATCAGCTTCAAGAAGCTTTGATTAAGATTAGAAGATCACGAACAAAGAAAGATCAGAAGTTCTGAAGCTACAACGCAGTGACATACAAAATGCAAACAACAAAAGAGTCACTTGTGAACCAATGAAGAATCTACATCTCACCATACATATCAATTAAATAAAATACAAGAGCTTAAAATCTAAGGGAAGAGCCGTTAGAAACACCATCATAAGCAAAACGGTTGCAACATTAAATGGATCAACTCCCAAGGTCAAAAGAAGAAGCAAACCACATGCAGCGCGTTGGAAAAACAAGCTTAACCAAAGAAGCACGCCATCAACTATAATCATCATGCTGAAGATAAGGTTCTGCAAAGAGAAACACTTGTCATTAAAGGATCATACGAGACAAAGCTTTCAAAGAAACATTCAAACAAACCTCAACGGCTAGATTCTAACCGTAACACTCACCAAGCTATAAATAGAACAAATTTTCAAACTTGAAAAGTATGGAGTGACCACAGTATATGGAATTCATCCATCTTAATCAGAGTGAAAACTCAATTTATCCAGAATGAAGACTGAGTGATCATCCATCCCTTGAATGGATCCGGAAGAGAAAAAGACAATATCCGGTAAGGATCATCCATGGAGATAAGAAGAAAGTGTGCAACCAAAGAAATATTCTGCACAAAAGAAAGAAGAAAGAATCTGCAGAATACATTTATGTATTTGTAGATGAAGCAGCTAAGCATGAACACTTAATTGAAGAAATATGAAAATATGCATCAGAAGATACAAGAGGCAACACATAGTCTGTATGTGATTATCAACAACACTAAAATATACTATCATACGCATGTACAATACAAGAGAGAGAAAATGAGTGAGAAAGCAAACACACATCAGAAGATATACAAGAGGCAACATACACTATGTGTATGATGGTTAAATATTGAGATACACATCATATGCCTACAATGAAGAATCTCTCAGAGGATGAAGAAGAAAACCTGCATGCTATGCAGAATGCTCTATCGAGGAAAATTGAAGACATTCAAGAATACTTGATCAAGCATTAATTGATCATGTTGAAAGACAAAGGGAACTGAATATACTGAGTTGTTGCTCATAGAGTGTTTTCATGTTTACTGATGTTGATCAATGTGCCGTCAGCTGTTATCAGCTTAATGATCAGTATTGAAGATGAAGATGAAGATCAAGACAGAAGCAACCTAAAAAAAGAGATGTTGCTCTTTATCTACTTTCAGAAGAGGATGATCTCATCCAGAAGTTTAAGAATAGAAGACTACAAGTTTATTCTTGTATTTAATTGTAAAACACATAGAGTTGTTACTCATAATGTGTTATATCTTAGGAAACTTCTGATAGATTGTTTAGGCTCCAGAAATGACTTATAGTCAGTGAGTCGTATACATATGTATTGAGAATAGGAGACCATCTTCTTAATCAAGAAGCATACCTAAAATCTCCAGAAGATAGATGAACGTTATATCCTGCGGGGATCCCTGAATGGTTCATCATCTAAGGTTAGTCATAGTGGTTTTCTGTACATGGTTAGACACAACAGGATGGTTGTGCAGGAAGTCAAGGGATGTTATATCTCGTGGAGATCACTGAACAGTCCTTTGCAGTCAGTCACGAGAAGTTGGCTTGTGCAGGGTGCATGAGTCAATGGATGTTATATCTCGTGGAGATCACTGAACGGGCCATTGTCCAGATGGTTAGTCACAGCAGTTGGCTGTGCAGGATGGTTAGTCACGACGGAGGTTCGTGCAATTGTAATTATGATTTGGTTATAGTGGATTAAGACCTCTTTTGAGAGGCAAATCACTTGAAGAAGGTGGATTGGAGGTAGCCTTAGTTAGAAGGTGAACTAGGATAAAAATAAATGTGTCTTTTACTTTCTGCACATGTCCTTTTAACTTAGAACTTCCAAGATTTAATCTGCAGAATTGTACTGAGCAAGTCAGAAGTTCTGATATCCTTTAGAAGTTAAAATGAACATCTTATTAGTTATGTAGTTCTACACTTCATGCTTCCGCAACATCAAAGCATAATCCAAAAGATGATCAAATGAATGAAAGAAAAGACGTTTAAGAAAAGGAAAGGGAATTTCAATTGATAAAGAACACAATTCAATCCTCCCCTTTCTTGTGTTTTTCTCCACCTTCAGGTATTGAAGGGTAATTTAGTATTTTAGTATGTTGCCTACGTGGCCCTAGTTTTCTGTATATAAATAGACTAGTAGTAGTTGTCATTTAAACCGAATGATTTCACAGTCTTTTGTAGCCGTCACTTTATATAGAATATAATTTTCCTTTTGCTTTTCTCTCATCACCTTGTGCACTAACACGTGAGAGTGTCGCTTACAAATAATTCTTACAATTAAAGATTGAGCATTTATGGTGTTTTTGATATCTTGTTCATGTCTTATTTAGTTTGCACATAAAGAATATTGTGCATGTCTATATGGTTATTTGAAATTTCTAATAAGGTTGTATGTTTGTTGTTCTTTTCAATCCATCTAATTGTCACTGATACTGTTCCAAATTTTGCTGCTCAGATTAACTTTATCACTATGCTAAGTGGGATGATGAGCTTCAATTCCTGGAAGAATCTGTAGAGATCGTTCTTGGATGCATGAACTTAGACTTATCCCTGAGGGATGAAGGTCCCACCGCCACTAATAAGAACCCAAATAAGACTAAAGTAGACAAATGAGACTGATCTAACCGAATGTGCCTCATGATGATCAAAATATCCATTCTTGAAATGATTAAGGATTCTATTGCTGAGAGAGAAAGCAAATCCATTTTATAATGGTGATCCTTTCATGAAACTTAAAAGGGATTCTATTGCTGAGAGAGAAAGTGGATTACTGGGTTATGACATGTTTGTTTTTGGTACAATGAAATTTAAATCAACTCAAAGTTTTCATGAAACAAACCGAATTCATTCTCTTAACTTAACATGAATGAAAATTGAGTAACAAAGCTTAATAGAGTTTACAACCAGTGAGAGAGTTTTAAACAAAGCTAGTCTTATGAAACAAAGCTTAACAGAGTTATCAAAAAGCCCAAACCGAGTTTTCTTGAGTCAAAATTAGAACCAAGTGTCAAAAAAATTCAGACCAAAACATGATAGAATATCAATCCCAAAACTTGTAACAAGCTTCATGAATAGAATCAAATAGTACCTGAGTTTTTGAACCAAAGCCAATGTCGGAACCGAGTTGAAAACAGAACGGAACAGAGTCGAATATAACCTCGAATTCGAGCTTGAATCGAACCTTGAGAGATAGTTTGTAGAGTTCGTTCGAACCAAGTTGAATTAAATAGTCTTACATTTTTTAATAAGAGGATTTGTAGTATTAGACACCATTAAAAACAAGGACAGTCCTTGCTTAATATCTACTCATTTTCATTAAAAACTTGGATATCTGCTCACTTTAATGATATAATAATATCTTGCTTAATAATATATTTGTAATCCATATTGATTTGGTTCACTATGTTAGGTGAAGGTCAGATTGGTGTTTTTGTTATGTATCAGGTTAGGGTGAGATGGTTTAAACTTGAACAAATTATGAGAAACCTGTGCGTATGTTGATTTACATGGCACAGAATATTTAAATGCCTTGAGCTTGCAATTGAAAAAAAAAACTGCAACTAAGTATGAATATGAATAATTTATTGTAGATTTGAAAGAGGCTAAGGCTTGAAATGTATAAAACTTTGGGATGTGCCTTAAACTGAAATTGTGTCATGCAGACTTTTAGGATGAGCACATGTGGAACTTTGAATGCATTGCTTGCTGAGTTGTTGTGTATGATTAATTGATGTGGTTTGATAACTTACACTTTGTCTCATGAATTTTCAACTTTTATTAAATGAAAATCCCTGATATGGTCATGTACTGCTTGAAGGACATGTAATAGTCAAACAAAATATTTCATTTTCAATTATCTTGTTTTTGTGCTTCATATTAGGTTAGTGGGTCTTCTGTCTAATGTAAGAGTTAAATAAGATTTAATATTTAATAATTCCTCTAATAAATCATGTACATAGAATGAATTTATGCTACCATAGACTTGTTTGTATTACCTCATTTTATACAATTTCCTTAGTTACTAAAAAAAACATGCTCCCTATTTTTTTTTGGAATGAGTAATGTTGTTTGCTCAATTTGCTCTTTTTCGGGTGCAGGAAAAATTATAAGCGGTAATTAAGGATTTTGTGTCTCAAAATGAGACACTTCAGAAAATATTTGAAAAAGAAAAACATGGATATATTCGAAGTATGAGACTTGAAGTTATGCCATCTCAGATTAATAGATCTACAAGACCGACATCTTCTGCAGAAAATGAAAAAAATAAAGGAAATAAAAGAAGAAATTAATGCACTTAAAGAAAAGAATTCAAAATTTGATGAATTGATGGAGGGAGTTGCATTCTTACAGCTAAGGGATAATGCTAGGGAAGAGGAAATTGAACTTTTAATGCAAATGCAAAATTCTAGTGGAAGACAGATATATTATTTTGATGCATTTAAAGTTAAAGCTTATGAGTATTATTTTAATACTTTTTCCAGAGATTGGAATCACTTTGAGTCTAGCTACTGAATTGCAGATAATGGATCATCAAGAAGGATAAATTAGACTTTGATATGAATAAATTAGATTTTGAACTTTGTATTTTTGGCATAATGATACTTATTATTATAAGATTATGATTTGATATGTTTTCAGTACTTTTTACTACATGACATGATTATGTAACTTGCAGTTTAAATGATTATGGAACTCGCATTTTTTTTATATTATAATGTTTATTTGATATTAAATGTTTTTTATTAGAACTAATTTTACTACGTTAAAAGTGATAGAAAATAAAATAAAAAATAATACTATAAATAAAATTATTATTGTAGAAATAATTTAAAGAAAAAAATAATATTAAAAGGAATAATATTATATTTAAAAATATTTTAGTAGATAATAATTTAAATAAAAAATATATTATAAAAAAATAATACAATAGATAAAATTTATAATAGTTTAAACTATTGCTAAAAGTAAAAATTAAATAATTAGTAGCGCTTTAAACCGTTACCAAATAAATTATATTTAAAATTTATAAATCAAATTACGACAGTTTGAACCGTTAGGATTTAACATTCACGGTTGTTTTAAACCGTCGCAATCAACAATAAAAACAAACAATGAAATAGAACGACGGTTGGTGTGGCGGTTTTGAGAACCGTCGCTACACAACCTAGGGACACACGTTTCTGCGACGGTACTACAACCTTTGTAGATTGCAAATTACGACAGTTTTAACCGTCGTAACCTACAATAATAACTGTCACAATCTGCCAATTCTTGTAGTGATAGGATAATTAGCTAGTGTATATTACCTATTTATTTGCTTGTTATCTCCTTCATCTCCTTCTTGTCTCTAAAATCAAATTTGGAACTTCTTAGATCATTTCTCTTGTGTTTCCTTCTTCTCCCCAAATGATGAACTTGAAAACTTCAAATAAAATATAAACGATAAGTAATATGTAAAATGACACCATGGAACTCATGAAGTAGTATAAACCAATATCTAGCAAAACTACTACAAAGAGACATGAAATATCCAACAAAAGTGCATGTTTGACAGCCATGTTTTAGATTTTTATGGGTTTATTTAAACAATTACTAACACAACTGAGTTAGAAAAATTTTCAAACACCTTATGGGTAGAATGCAATCGCAACATTTCATTAAATTTTAACTAATGTGTAAGAATATTTTCTCCATGGTTTTTAAGTAGCAATCAACACAAAGTCTAATGAATCCAAAAGTACAAAAAACAAAATTACACTAAAAATTTGTTTGTTTGCCCTCTCAACAACACAAATTCTCTCAATTTTGGATGATTTATCATCTTCACCATCAACCGTAATTTATCAGCCTTTCTCAATTCTTGGTCTTTTAGTTTGTACCATCTCTCTTCACTACTCACTTTCCCTTTGTCACCCATTTTCTCTATCTCTAACTTATTTTCTTCGTCTGCATTGAACCAACTCTGACCTAGATTTTATCTCATAATTCCTGAATATTTTTCTGCAAATAAATTGAGAACATAACATAACTTAGACAATCTTGAAACAAAGTATAACTCTACCTGTTGAACTCGATATAATAAACAAATGCAAAAGATGATGAACAACTCAGCTTATGATTTAAACCATATTCATGTACAAAAACAATTTGAACATGAACATTCAACAAAAATGTTGTGGCACAATAAAGTATTTTTTAGAACACAAAAATACTCAGAAGACGAAATCCAAGTTAAAAGTTGAAATTACCTCAAACTTGGATCTTGGATCTAGAACTGGATGAACAAAATCGGTGTACTACTCAAGCTCGAACATAATGACGAGAGAGAAGGGAGGATGTTGTTTTAATGGGTTGAAGGTGGATGAGCTGTTTTTTAGACTAGAGAAAGAGTGAAAAATCAGATGAATGAGAAAGAAATAAAAGTGGAAGAATAAGAGTGGTAGAAGTGAGTTAGAAGAAAATGGAAAAGTAGAAGAAAAACAAAAGCTTTACCCGGGTAATGAGGATGACCCAAAAAAATTTAAAAATATTAGTGTTCTAGACCGGCCCAATCACTCCTATTGGGCCAATCCAGCCTTCGGCCCAAGGCGCTCTGGACACGTGCAAGACAACCTCCCCGGGTCCGCTCTGGGCAAACACCAGACATAACCGAGCATGAGAGAGCCTCGTCCCCGATAGCAGCCAGCTCACGCGTCGTCCAGATTCACGCCTTACAAAGAGGAGCTCATTTCGCTTGGGGAAACCCTATAAATAGCCCTCTAACCTCAGAGGGCAAGGTAATATTTTTCTTACCCCCAAAACCTCTCACTTTGTTGTACCTTGTTGAACATATACTTACTTTGGCATTGGAGTGCCTTGCAGGTACAACCATTTTTTCCCCTCTCAACCCTTCCGGATTTCAAGCATTCTTTGTTGCTGGCCATCTGATCTGCTCGATAAGATCAGTGGCGCCGTCTGTGGGAAACTCCAGCTTCCTCGTTTCTCTTCTTGCACTTTCTTGATCTGTTCTTGCCTCCTGCAAGAAATCAGAAACCAAAGCTCTAACTCAACCAATTAACCATGGCTGGCAATAACGAAGACTCCTCTTCTCTGGACGCTACATTACTTAACAAGAACGACATCTCCGTCGTCATTCCTCCATCCAGAAACACCGTCCCTCGGGACGGCATCACATCGTCTCCTTCCCCGAAGGATTTCCAAGATGATACCCTCCATCATCTCGGGGACGCCAGTGGCAAGGACAACCACGAAGAGGTTCTGGAAAATCCTTTCTCTTCCAAGGGTCAAGCTCCCCAGAACCAGACCATAACAGCCGTTCTGGCCGCCCTTGCGCAGACAAACACACTCATTCAGCAATAGAACGACAGGATCGGGGAACTTGAGCCGAAGCGCCGCTCGAAGACTCCCCCCGGCCACAAACCTCACTCCCAACGTGACATAGCTCCCAAGAAACGCCCTCGTTCACCCTCCCCCAGGGAGAACGCGGGCCCCATTTCCAAGAAAGGGTCAAACGATCACCGCTCCCGACACCGATCATATTCCCCTCGACCAAAAAGAAGATCCAGATCACCTCCTACGAAGCAACGACGATAACCGTAGGCGACACAGGCGGAGTCGCAGCCGGTCCTCCACTCGTTCCACCAGCAACGAAGAAGAGGAGCGTTGGGGCCCTCTGTCCCACGCAATCTTGGAAGCACCCCTGCCGGCCAGTCTTGAAAAAACCCCGCCGATGGGCACATACGACGGGACCACCGACCCAAACGAACACATAGAAAACATCGACGCCTTCCTAGACAACAGAGGGGTGCCCGGTGCAATCAAGTGTCGTCTATTCCCGACCACCCTGCGCAAAGGAGCCATGACGTGGTACAAAAGTTTTCCCGATGAATCCATTACTTCATGCATAGTGCTCGGAAAACTCTTCTCCAGGCACTTCACGGCCTCCCGAAGACATCCAAAATCAGAAGCATCCTTAGAGGCCATCATCCAAGGAAAAGACGAATCCCTCCGGGCCTACATAGAAAGGTTCATCAAAGAGGCCGTGCAAGTGTCCACGGCAGCCCATACGAAGAAGTTCCTACTCGAGCGAGGCATCCGACCACGCTCAGACTTCGCCAAAGCCGTCGGGATCGAAACGCCTGCCACTTTGGACGAATTCTTCCTCAAGGCTCAAGCATACATACAATACGATGAGAAGGAGGCGGTTCACGCAGTCCGCAACTCAAGACAGGAAGAGAACACTAAAGGTGCTCGTCAGGACGACTCTCGCCGAGGAACTGATAAGAAGAAAGAAGATAAAGGTCGGGATCTGAAAGACTACAAGGCACTAGCAGGAAAGTTTCGGGAATACACCCCGGTGAATGCATCCAGGGAACACATTTTGAATGAGTGCGCGAACGCAGAATTCCAAACGGGCGAAGTCCACTTCCCGAAGTCCATGCCTGCGCGGCCAAACGTAGACAAATCAAAGTTCTGCCAGTTCCATAAAGGCCACGGGCATAACACGGAAGACTGCATCCACCTGAAAGACGCAATAGAAATATTAATCCGAGAAGGACACCTGAAGCAATATGCAAAGAAGCAAGAGGCCGCCAAAGAGGCCAAGCCAGTCACCGAGGAAAAGCCAGCGAAAGACACGCCCGCCATGCAAGTCGCCATGAGTATCACCAGACCGGAGGACTTTTACCTCCCGGATTGGGCCAGGGTGTCTTCCACCCCTTCTCCTCACAGCCCATGGGAAATTTTCCCTTCCGCCATGGTCATATCCGGAGGGGGATTCAGCAAACTCACCGTCGGATCCGTTAAACGGAAATTCGACGAACTAATTTCAGCAAGTTCAAGCAAAGCCGCTACTCTTGACCTGGCCAAAGGCGGCTCATCCTCCATATCTTTCTACAAAGAGGAACTGCCCGGCGGAGCGTCCAACGCGACCATCCCCCTCCTTATCTGGGCCCGAATGGCCAACTTTGACGTGCGCCGCATTTTGGTCGATCAAAGGAGTTCGGTGGACATCATGTACTCCCAGTTATTCAAGACGCTGCGACTGAACGACAGCCACGTCACCCCCTACGTAGGATCTGACCTACAAGGTTTCAACGGCACCGTAACAAAACCATGGGGGTTCGTTGAGCTTATCGTTTCGATCGGGTCGGCGGAAATCGCAAGGGCCGTCAAAGTCCAGTTCCTAGTCATTGATTGCCCTTCGATCCACCAATGCATCTTGGGACGCCCGACGCTGGCCGAGCTAATCGCAGTCCCCTCAACTGTGCATCTCAAGCTCAAGTACTACACAGCCAAAGGACAAGTTGCAATGCTCAACGGCGACATCAAAGTGGCTAGGAGGTGTTTCGAAGCCTCCGCCAAAGGCCTCAGCTCTATAAAAGTTGCCTCCTAGGACAAAGCAGCATCCAACGCGGGTCCCGAGCCCACCAAATCTATGCCCCGCATTGACACCATCGACCTAGATAGCCGCTTCCATAAAGAATCTAAAAGAAAAGCAGATGCGAAGACACCAGAGGAAGGTCTCCGTCCAATCCCCGACAGGGACTTCGAGCTGATAGCCCTCGGCGACGATCCGACCTAGAGGAGTTAAGGAGTTGCCCGAACTAGCCAGAAGGCAACTCAAGGCCTGCCTCAGGGAGAACGCCGACCTCTTCGCATGGAGCGCGGCCGAGATGCCCGACCTCGATCCAGAAGTAGCATGCCATAACCTGACGATCGATCTCGCGTGCAAAGCCGTCTCCCAAAGGAGAAGAAAGCAATCCCCAGAGAAAACGGCTGCGACCGAACTAGCTGTTAGGGACCTCTTAGAGGCTAAATTCATATCGGAAGCCAAGTACACTACTTGGCTCTCCAATGTTGTACTTTTAAAGAAGTCTAATGGAAAATGGTGCATGTGCATTGACTATAACGACCTCAATAGGGCTTGCCCTAAAGACGCTTACCCTCTTCCTAACATAGATAAATTAGTCGATAATTCCGCAGGTTTGAAACTTTTATCATTTATGGACGCGTATTCTGGGTACAACCAAATACCCATGTCTAAAACGGACAAAAAATACACGGCTTTCATGATCGAGTCGGGCAACTACTATTATAACGTAATGCCATTCGGTCTGAAAAAACGTCGGAGCTACATACCAACGAATGATGAACAAAGTATTCCAGGCGGAGATCGGTGATATGCTCGAAGTCTACATAGACGACATGATCGTCAAGTCCCAAGAGGAGACCGATCATGCCGCCCACCTCAAACAGGTCTTCGAACAAGCCCGGAAGTGCAAGATGAGTTTAACCCCGAAAAATGTACCTTCGGAGTCCGAGCAGGAAAATTCCTCGGTTTTTACCTAACGGAATGAGGGATCGAGGCGAATCCGGACAAATGCAGAGCCTTTTCAGAGTTCCCATCGCCAAACTCCAAGAAATCCATCCAATCCCTAAACGGCATGCTCACATCACTATCCAAATTCGTAGCCAAGTCGGCCCAGCATGCCCTCCCACTTTTCAAACTCCTCCGAAAGGAGACAACTTTCGAATGGACGGACGAATGCGAGCGCGCCCTGTCTCATCTCAAACAAGCCCTCTCATGCCACCCGTGCTCTCGAGGCCTGAAACCGGGGAAATACTCTATCTCTACCTTGCTGTCGCAACCGAGGCAGTCAACGCTGCTCTCATCAGAGAAACCCCAGAAGGCTTAAGGCCCATTTATTTTACGAGCAAAGCGCTCCAAGGCCCAGAAATCAGGTACCAGCAGATCGAGAAAGTCGCCCTTGCCCTGATTACAGCAGCCAAGAGGCTGAGGCACTACTTCTTGGCACACACCGTAGTCGTGTGCACTGAACAACCCATGAATAAGCTGCTAAGTCGCCCCGATATGGTCGGAAGGATGCTCCGCTGGTCCCTAGAACTCTCAGAATTCGACATAAAGTACGAGGGAAGAAAGGCACTGAAAGCACAGGTCCTAGCGGACTTCGTAGCCGAAATGGCCTTCCCAGACACGACGACATGCAGCACTCGGAAATGGACCTTGTACATAGATGGGGCTTCCAGCTCATCCGGAAGCAGAGCATGCATCATTTTAGAAAACGGAGAAGGAACGCTGATAGAAGTATTGCGATCGCTCTCTTTCCCGACCTCTAACAACCAAGCGGAATACGAAGCGCTACTCGCAGGGCTACGTCTCGCAAACGATCTAGACGCCGAGGAGATCGAAGTGTTCACCGATTCCCAATTGGTAGCTTCACACATCTCGGGAGAATACCAAGTCAAAAGCGACCATCTCGCCGAATACCTGAACCTCGTGCGTGAAAAGATGGCCCGGTTCAAAAGCACCAAAGTAAAACATATCCCGAGGGAACATAATTCTCGGGCGGACGTTCTATCGAAACTTGCCAGCACGAGGAAGAAAGGGGGCAATAAGTCTGTGATCCAGGAGATACTGCCCAAACCCATCACCGAACCTCCGGCCAGGCTAACGCTCGCCAGCGCGATCGGAGACGCGTCTTGCTGGATGACCCCCGTGTACAAATATCTCACGAACGATCTCCTGCCGAGCGACCCTAAAGAAGCCTCCGTGATTAGGAGAAGAGCTTGCTCATACGTCCTAGTCGAGGACTGACTCTACCGACGAGGGTTCTCCATACCCCTCTTCAAATGCGTCGACGAAGGCACAACCCCCCACATACTCTGAGAGATACACGAAGGAATCAACTCCCAACACCTAGGAGGAAGATCCCTCGTCAGGAAAGCACTCCGAGCTGGATACTATTGGCCCACCATGCAGCACGACGCAAAAGAATACGTAAAGAAATGTGACAAGTGCCAAGGCTTTGGGGACATGCACCTCGCGCCCCCCAACGAACTCGAGTCTTTGTCATCTCCCTAGCCGTTCGCGTGGTGGGGCATGGACCTCCTTGGCCCATTTGTGACCGAGAGCAATCAGAACAAATACCTTATAGTCGCGGTCGACTACTTCACCAAATGGATCGAAGCCGAACCATTGGCCAAAATCACATCTCTGAACGTACTACGTTTCTACAGAAGAAACATCCTCGCCCGCTTCGGAGTACCCCTAGCCATCATCATTGACAACGGCACCCAGTTCACCGACGGGCGTTTTCAAGAATTCGTTACGAAGTTAGGGACTAAGAAACATTTCGCTTCAGTCGAACACCCCAAGACAAACGGGCAAGCCGAGGCCGCTAACAGAGTAATTCTGAGGGGCATTAAAAGAAGACTGGACGAAATCAAAAAGGGATGGGTCGAGGAGCTACACAGCGTCCTCTGGGCCTACCGGACCACCCCCTGTCATACTCTAATTTTGACCCCCCTGAGATGTCACATCTCCAGATATTTCAAGAGAGGTACCCAGAGCAGTCACTTGTTTATCTGGTACTCAATCGAGGGTGCTCAAGGACAAGAGAGTTCAGGCAAAGGACCAATCAATATAAAATTTAATCTCTAATACAATCATAGGACTCAAATGATTCATTTATTAACCTATGATGATTAGACATCAGTCATCAGGGCTCAGGTTTTACTCAGAACACCAAACTAGGGTTTTGAGCCCCTCAAGGACTAAAATCAGGGACCACATTTGGGAAACCCTAAAAATCTCCAGGGCATCACTCAAAGGATTCAATCATCTTCAAATGATCCATATAACAATATCCACTAGGTATTGTACTTCAACTCAAGATCTACAATCATCAATTTCATCAGGTCAACAATTAGGGTTTCAGACCTAATTCACCTGGACAGTTGACTTTTAATCAGGACATGGGTCCACAAATCAAAACATGGCTCAAGAAATTCTATTACCTCAATATAATCCATTCACATCACTCATTTGAGGAAGAGAGCTTGATTCATCACAAAAGTCCAAGATTTCACTCCATTTGAAAAAAGTCAATTGTACAAGATCATCTTTGACTTTTAGGATTTTATGTCAAACCATGACTTTTAAGGATAAATACCATCAACATATGATTATTGAAGTCATTTGACCAAAGAAAATCAAGAAAATTCATCAAGAATCAAAAAGTCAACAAAAAGTCAAACTAGTGCATTTTGACCTAGTTCATGGATCTCAAAATTTCACCTACACAACTCAAAAACTTCCAACATGAAAGTTGTAGATCTCAGCAAATAAAACAACTTCTCACATAGGAACTTTTTTCAAGAGATCAACCATTTAAGAGATATGAGCTTTGGAAGTTATAGGTTATAAAAACTTAGAAAAATTCTAAGTGTTTTTAACCTAGTTTTCTTCAAACTTTGGGCTCATTTTACACAATTTTCCCAAATGATTTTGAAGAAACTCCAAATTAATGAATTGAAGTACATATTAAGGGATTTCCAAATTATGCTCAACCTTCTCCAAATTCATTTTGATCTAGGAGCTATGATGGTTCAAAGATGGGCTCATGAAGTAAAATTATAGGTCATGTACCATTTTGAAACTTTGCAAATTTGTGCAAATGACTCCACTAATTGATTCTACACAACCCATAACACATAAGTGAAGATGCCATGCATTCATTTTCATCATTGCATAAGGATTGAAGAATATTCCAAAAACAAAGGCATGTGATTATGTAATGATTAAATTCGAGAATTTATGGCAAATGGATGAATCACCAAAGGAATCTTCTCACCAACTAATTGGAACACTCCTCTGCATCAGAAATGTTCCCCAAGATCAGATAGGATCAATGGTTAGGGAGCTTACTCGGTTTGCCCATCATTGCATTTTGGAGATTCTTTGAATTTCTTCATGGCCAAGAAACCAAAACTCTCACTAAGCAAGCTCACTCCTCCAATTTGTACTGAGCTCTTTGCCTATAAATACAAGTGCATTCCTCAGTATTAGACACACCAAAGCAACTCCAATTCTTGCTTTCTCCTTCTCTCCATCATGCTTATGGTTTTCAAGAGTTCTTTGGCAAGAAGAATTGAATTCTTCAAACCAGAGCTATTCTTTTGAAAGTAAGCCTTCTGACATCTTAAGGAGGTTCATTAGAAGTGATCCAAGCACCTGAATCACTTCTGTAAGTGGAGAAACACCATAGTCACTTTCACTTTGGAGCTTAAGCAGTTGGGGGTCTGTAGAACAATACAAAGGGTTTCAAACAAGTCCAAGCATTCACACACGTTCCTTAGAGTGTAGTGAAGCTATCCAGATGGTCGCAGCTCATCTGTAGGTGCAGAATCACCATCTTCAATTCCTACTTGAATCTCAAGCAAGAGGGGTCGAGTAGATCATTTCAGGGGTTTCCAAAGCAATCTAAGTGCCCATATAGCATTATTAAGGTCCTAGGAAGCTTTTGCAATCATTCACTCAAAGCCAGAGGCTCTCCATCATCATCACGACCTTCAGTTTCAGAGGTAAGTTTTTGAACTCCACCTCTTTAATTTACGCACTCTTTTTGTTAAAACTCGATACCATTTCATTCAGCATCATCAGAGGATTAAAAACCCTCTATCATCATCTATTTATCTTTCAGTATAGTCATTTAATTTAATTTTCAAATTTTAGGGTTCTTCATGTATTTTAGATAATTCAATAGATGTAGTTGATATAAATCTATGTTAGTTACATATTTGAGATCGTGAGGGAAATTAGAACAAGTTTGATGTTTACATCATCCTGTTTGGTTGAGAATTGAGAAAGTTAGAAACTTCAAAATCTTCAAGCTTGAGGTTGAAGACGACCATGGTTGTGGCGCGCAAATTTCAAGTTTCAGGGTAAAGTTTATTATATTTTGAGTGGTAGGCGTTTCCTAAACGAATTCATCGTTTGCCCTAGTGGCCTTACATGCGCTCTTAGTCCTCTCATGCCTCTAGTCTGGGGTTCGAATCCCCCTCGCCCCAGACTTTTTGATTCTTTTATTTTTCAATAGTTTTCAACTTGTTTTAAAACTTAACCAATTGAACGTGCTTCATAATCACCAACTAGCGCTTGGCCTAGTGGTGTTGTTTTGAGCTGAGAACCACAAGAGCGTGGGTTCAAACCCTCCAAGGGCCAAAACTCTTTTTTTTAAACACTTGTTTTCTTCAAATTCCTCACAACTTCATTTAATCATTTAACCTATCAAACTAATTAATGTTAACTTCACTTTTTGAAAACTTCTCATTTAATATATGTATTTTATGAATATCCAAAAAAAATCACAAAATATATTTATTTGATATACTTTTTATTAGGTTTAAAATGACTTATTTTTAAGTGTTTTTAATACTTTAAATATAGTTTTTCATTTGATTTTCAAAAAAAACCTAATCTCTTGTAAATATTTTAATCAAACCCTAATCACTTGGGTCTTAATTAATTATAAGCTTTGCCTTTATCATAATTAAGTTGATTTTAATCTTTTTTTCAAAACTGTTTCCAATCTCCGATTAAATAGGTGATCAAGGTTTTCAAACAACAAAACCTCATGTCATTCAACTGTTTCTCATTAACAGTAAATCTTTGGGCCTCTAATAGAGTGTAAGACCCAACACCTTTTTCTTTTCATAGTTTGTTTTTCAAAACTGTATTTATAAAATCTTCTTTCTGTTTTCAAAACATTCTTCTGGTATTTGAAGGGCATTATTCCCGGTGAAACTCTTCAGATACCTATGTGACCTAATGTCCATCTTCACTTCTTCTGTTTTCAAAAACCTTTAACTGTTTATAATAAATATTCAACTGTTATCAATAAACAACCAAGCTACTGGTAAGGCTTTGTACATACATCTTCAAAGGCCTCCACTCCATCCAGGTTAGGCTTTATAGCTTTCAATTTACAGTCTTCATTTAAATCACTGTCAAATATAAACTGTATATATATTGTTTACAACTACGTATGAGTGTAAACCTTAGGACAAATAAACTA
The DNA here is from genome assembly GCF_029867415.1 of Vicia villosa. Lineage (NCBI taxonomy): Eukaryota > Viridiplantae > Streptophyta > Magnoliopsida > Fabales > Fabaceae > Vicia > Vicia villosa. The sequence goes on from NC_081182.1 coordinate 99,003,542, forward strand.
TATATATATATATATATATTATAGGACTATGGCCTAGGATTGAGAATGTCTTCCCGGTGAAGGCTCTTTCCTAATTAGAGATCTTTAATTCAAACCTCAAGATGAATTATTCCCGGTGAAACATCTTGAAAAAAACCTTAGAACCAAAATAGGATACATTCACCCAAGAGGAATTATTCCCGGTGAAACCTCTTACCCATTTTCTTAGAGCCAAAATAAGTTCAAAACCACATAGCTTTCTCTTGTGCTATAACAAGGACCCTGTGAGGGCAAGGTGTAGTTTTCATGACGTCAAAACATTGTGAATCAACTACAACCCAAATGGAATCTGAGAAACCGAGCCAATGCAACAAAGACAAGCACCTTTGACCACAAGACACTAATAGGTCGACTCATGGATGAAATAGGTCGACCCATTGCAAGCTGATTTTGAAAGATTCCAAGTAAGGAGTGAATGCGTCGACGCATTACATGCATAGGTCGACGCATGGAACTTTGAGTTTATCTCGGGTATGCGCACGCTGACCCTTCAGGTCGACGCATCCAGCTTTTGAACCTCAGATGAAAAGGGAAAATGCGTCGACGCATGGATGGAGCAGGTCGACGCACAGGATTTCGGGGAACTCACGGGAATGCGCACGCCGACCCTTCAGGTCGACGCAAGTGTCACACATTCCTCTTTCTCAGGTGCAACAAAGTCAATTGGTCGACCTATGTAGAGAGCAGGTCGACCTGTCGCTAATTAATTTGGTTTTTCTGTTGTGTTTAAATTGGTATATGCATCAAATGTGGTATAAATACTCAAGTGATCATTCTATAGCAAAACAACAAGAAAGGTGAAATATAGACTCAGCTTCTTCTCATCTTCAACCATTCGCTTATTGATCGAGAATCACACATAATCATCTTTCTCGATCAAAGTAAGGAACGTGTGTTGATAAGGTTCGACGGTAGAGTTTGTCTTGTTCGAGATTCGACGGTAGACATTCATCTTGTTCGAGTGAAGATTGTTGAGGGTGTTTCTTGTATAAAACCTTAGGGTTTTTCCTTCCTCATCAAAGATTTTGTTCGAAGGTTTTTGACGATCGATTCGCTTTGGTAATCAATTCAGCCGTGCATAAGGGTTTGAGAGATTGAAGATCTAGTCAACAAACTTGCTACAACCGGAGGATTGAGAAAGGAACGATCGGGGTCTTGATCGTGAAGATCTTAGACATTGACTTGATTCGACTTGAATCAAGGGGAGGATCGAATTGTATTTCAATTTTACTGCATGATTGTAGTTGGTGATTGGTACTTTCTATCCTTGTTAAACATTTTGCAATCAAATAAAACTTTCCTAATTTCATTTGAAATTAGGGGCAGACGTACTCCTGCGAGGACGATAGAGGAACTGCCTAAACAAATATCGTGTTCCTTATCGCTTTTACTTTATTACATTTTCACTTGTTTTCGTTTATTTCCATTATTGAACAAAAACTAAGGTTAGGTAAAATATCGATCACCAAGTGTTCGATAAAATTACTCAATCAAATTTTTGTTCATATTTTAGTGAAAACGTTCATTGTGAGTAATATACCATATAGTGTGTAATTGAGACAAACGAGATATTCGTTAAAACGTAATTCATCACTTGACATTCTCATCCGTTCGGTTTAGTGCACATATCCGGTCCCCGATAACATAATCATCTTAGACGATTAAGTGATTCAGGGAAGTCACGTTTCAAATAGCTAAAAATTTCTTAAGTCGAAAAAGGTGGTCTATTCACCCCCCCTCTAGACCAGTCCTATCGTCTAATAGACCCTTGATGACCCTCGATTAGCCTCCTCTTGGGCTTACAATATAAGGACCCACAGGCTTCTTAAAAGCATTCCCAGCTTCCTCTTGAGCTTGTATACAAGGACCCATCAGGTTTCTTATAAACATAGGAACAGGTCTTTAGTCACCTTTTAGCCTACCCTGGTGAGCTTCTTCTACTCTTTAAACCAGACTTTAAACAAGCTAAGAATGTCTCAATCTCAGTATTGATTTCACCTTTTGGAATGAGAGACATGGACGGTCTCTGTCACCTTTACCTCCAATAATTTTCCTCCTTAGCAGAGTCTAGGTTTCATATCTGTCTATCCTCAGTCAGAGTCAGCCTTAATCTTGGGCTTTAAACAAGAAGTCTCAAATAGTTAATCACTCTTCCGTCATAAATCCCTGGAAAGGGTCAGCCTCCATTCATTCCTTCATTTTAACAAAATTCCCTGGAAAGGGTTAGCTTCCAAAAAATTCAACTTTCAAAAGATAAAACTCTCCAGCAGAGTAAAACCCCTGGAAAGGGTTAGCCTCCAAAATCAGTCCTCTAAAGTCAAAATTCCCTGGAAAGGGTTAGCTTCCAAAAATTCAACTTTTAAAAGATAATCTCACCAGTTGAGTCCCATCTAGGCTAGTCTCAGTCAATAAAAAAAACCAATTTCCCCGGTAGAGTCTACTTTAGGTCAATCACTCAAACAAACTCCATCAATAGAGTCAATCTTCAAAACCTGGGTCTTTCATTCATCAATCCCTGCTTGACAAAAGCACAATCCTCAGTAGGGTCAACCTTTAGTCTCCAAACAAAAGAGTAATCCTCAACAAAAATCCCCTCTGAGTCAAAAGATCCCACACTGGTAGATCTTTCCCCATTTTAAAAGTCAGCCTCAACCTTGGGCTTTGTACAAGGCACATACTCCTCTTAGAGTCAAAACCCTACTCATAGGTATTCCCCTACCCAGAGTCAGCCTCAACCTTGGGCTTTGTACAAGGCAGATAATAGAGTCTCCCTAGTAAGTCCTTCCCCATCAAGTAGCCACAACCTTGGGCTTTGTACAAGGCAGATAAACCACATTTCCTGTGTCAAAAGATTCCTAACCTTCAGAATCTTTTCCCCATAGAATCATCCATACTCAGTTTCCTCAATAGTCATCCACAACCTTGGGCTTCATACAAGGCATAAAATAGAGTCTTCCCTAGCTAAGAGTCAGCCACAACCTTGGGCTTCATACAAGGCACAAAATAGAGTCTCCCTAGGTAGAGTCAGCCACAATTCTGGGCTTTGTACAAAACACTAAAATAAATCCTTCAATTCATAAAATAACAACTCTTCAGCTAGAGTCAGCCTCAATTATGGGCTTTATACAAAACACAAAATTCCTTAGTTTAAGTTAATTTCCAGTGGAGTCATCTCCCAAAGTCAATAAAATCAATCAAAAAGCCTCAAGCTTGGGCCTCATACAAGCCAGCTAAAATCAAATCTTTCAAACAGTAGATAGACATAGTTTATCTCTATAGAGAGATATTTCTCCTATCCCACCACATTCAAACAAACAAACAAACATTTCAATTTCAATCATTCTCCCATTTAGGATTTTGAAAGGCATGCTCTGAGGCAAACACACCCGGACTTGTACAACTTTCCCTAATTTGGTCGAGAATCTTTCTTTCATTTAAGAGACACGCGACTGGCATACTTGCACACATACAAGTAAGGTCCATCTCTTAATGAAATGAATTCAGCTTTTCTATCACTTTAAATGTTTGTGGTGGAATAGTAGAAATACTTCTCTGTAAAGATGATTTCATGTCTCTTTACTGCAAACAGAGATTTAATTCCAGCTTCAACCTTGAGCTTCAAGCAAGGCACCAAAAACAATTAATTTCCCTAATTAGTTCCCCGAACTACAAAAAGCTCTGACTTCCATTAGGGATATGTAGGCATGAGGCTCACAAGGAATCTCAGCGAGCTAATCAAAAAACTAAAAATAGTCATCAGTCTGTCTTTTAAATCAATTCAATTTTCCTTCCTAACACAAAGGAGAAACTTTCCCAATCATTTAGCAACAAACACAAACAAATAGACACAGAGAAGGTTCCCGTAGAGTACTACGGATATGCAGGGTGCTTAAAACCTTCCCTATGTATAACCGACCTCCCGGACTCCATAATTTCTAGTCTAGGTGAATCCCCACACTTAGCAAACTCCTAGGGTTTATTTGAGATCTTTTTCCCCTTCCTCCTCGTAGGATAATTAAAAAGTTCGTGTGCTATCGTAGGAAGAACTGAAATAAAATTCATCCCGCAATGGGCGCATTCTCCTTCCAAATTTCGCATGAAGGGTCTAGCGTGCCGTCCTCCCAAGTGAAACGGGGAGGTAAAAAAAACGACACCACAGAAAAATGGCGACTCTGCTGGGGACAAGTAATAACCTTGGTTTTCATCCAAACCAATGGTTGACCTGTGCTGGTCCAACCCCAATGAGGAATTAGGGATGCCAAATTCCCCCTCAAACAAGAGAGGTCCTGCCTAACCTCTGTGTCATTTCATGTGTTTGCTGCATTTATACTTGTTTATATTTTTATGTTCTGTATCGGGAAAGGGCTTGATTCCCCCTTGTGGTGAGAAATCCTATACCCGGATTTGAGTGCAACATAAGATATGATAGAGGATGTCTTCTCGGTGAAGGCCCTCTAATCTTGGTTCCCAAATCTACTCTTGGGATTTGCCTGGCTGGTTGTGATTAACTGCGCCAATGCATTCCGAGACTGATTTGTACCAGGAGGACCTAGAAACACATTAACCCCACTTAAAGCCTCTTAGGACGTAGAGCGGTGATTACGAAAGTAATTGTCACGCATATACTACACTCAGAGAAAACTCTCTTATAGATACCAATCAACATATTTTTAAGATTGAGCAAAAGCTCTGAGACCCCTAGAACCCGTTCTACAGGTACAAAAATCCTTATCCATAGTTTATCCTGGGGCGAGGTTTGCGATATGACTCCATGACCACTATACCATTCTACGCCATGTTTGTTAAAAAATCTTGTGTGCGCATTCATGCATTCATCATAATAATAAAAACAAAGAGTCTTTTTCAAGTCGTTTTTCAAGGAAACTAAATAACGAACGTTTTGAACTTCATAGAAAGAGAGAAACGGAGAAAGGACTTAAGGATCTATACCATGTATTACGGAAGAAAGAGAGCTAGGAAATACACCTTCAAGATTCCTAAGGTAGAGGAATTGGAAAAGCTCAGAAAACTGGTGGTCAACCCCCAGGCTTTCAAGGAGAAGTATGGAAAACTTCGGCCTCTTCTCAATACCAACATTGTGGATGGGATCCTTCCCACATTGGTACAGTTTTACGATCCAACGTATCACTGCTTTACCTTTCCAGATTATCAACTCATGCATACGTTGGAGGAGTACTCTCGTCTGGTTGGAATACCCGTGTACGCGCAAGATCCGTACTCCGGTTTAGAAAAGAATCCTGACGACATCATCATTGCTGAATTACTCCCTTGAACGTAGTCGACATCAGAACTCATATGGTGAGTAAAGGAGGAATTCATGGATTGCCCTCCAAATTCTTGTTGAATCAAGCTCGGTACTTCGTCAGCATCCAAGATATGAGCACTTTTGAGGACATCTTGGCATTGCTTATCTACGGATTGTTTTTGTTCCCAAACATTGACAATTCTGTCAACATCAACGCAATTAAGATCTTCTTAATTGGAAATCCAATTCCAACCTTGCTTGTGGATGTTTACCACTCTGTGCATTCCAGAAACCTGCATCAAGGAGGATTAATCACATGCTGCGTACCGTTGTTATACGAATGGTTCGTCTCGCACCTGCCAAAGTCTAGCACTTTTTGGAACATGAGGGATGGCCTTCACTGGTCACATAAAATCATGTCCCTCACTCATTCAGACATTGATTGGAGTAGTCCTGACAACGACGAAACCAAGATCATCTTCAGTTGTGGAAGTTATCCCAACGTACCCCTTATTGGAACTAAGGGAGGAATCAGTTATAATCCAGCTTTAGCCCGTCGTCAATACGGTTATCCCATGAAAAATATACCAAGTAGTATTCAATTGGAGGGTCTGTTCTTCAAGAACATCGACGATCATGGCAACATGCTGAAGAAGGAAATTGTCCAAGCCTGGCGTCTTGTTCACAGCAAAGGGAGAAGATTGTTAGGAAAACATCTTTGCATCTCTTTGGATCCTTACCTTCAATGGGTACGCGTCAGGGAATTCAAGCTTAGGATGCCATACCAGCAACAAGAACCTATTCCCCTAAGGGAACCAATTTTCCTTTTCTCCACCGATGTTGAAAAACTACAAACGGCATTAAACAAGGTATGCCAAGAAAAGAATGCTTGGAGAAACAAGTATCGAATCGTCAACACGGAAAATGTTGAGATTCAGAACATCCTAAGAAGGAAGGATGAGTTACTGGAAGTACTCGAACGACAAGTGACATAAGCGTCACTTTCTCATCATATCCCTCCTGCTTCCTGGATCATCGATCAGCTCACGTCAGAGAATGCTCAGCTCAAGAAACAGAAGAAGATGTTAGAACGTGAAGTTGGCTCTTCGTCGAAGTTTTAGAGTCCTTTCTCTCTGTTTCTCTGTATTTCCCTTTTCAAAGTGTGTAAAAAAACGGTGTTTCGCTTAATCAATAAAAGTTTGATGTTTCATAACATAATTATGGTGTTTCCTTGAAAAACATTAATTTAATTGCATGCATCACTTTAGTCGTAAGCACTGACACGAGAATTGTCGCGGTTCTAATCGTCACTTTCCTTTCTCCAGAAAGAGAGGAGGAGAAGGAGGTGAACAAAGACATTCAAGTTGTCTCATTCATACAACACTCGTTCAAATCGTAAGAAAAGAATGGACGACTTAGAGCAAGAGAATGGAGAACTCAGAGAAGAGGTTACTACTCTCAAGGAAGCTGTTGAAAGACTCAACAGTATGGTAGAAGCCCTGGTGGTTGCACAAAGACAACCTCCACAAGAAGAGCCACAAAGGACTGTGGTTTCCGAGATTGTTTCTACTCCTATTCCTCAGTATACCATGCCGCCCAACCGACCTTGGGGCATGCCGTATAACTTTATTCCAGATGGGTACATACCCCCAGTTTCTAAAGTTCCAAGAGTTACAATGGATATGCATCCACCAGAGGGTTACAGACCTCTGGAAATTGAAGTTCCAAGAGCAACGACTATGGGTTTCACACAACAGAATGCTGAGATACCAAGATCTGCCGTCATGGCTTTTCCACAGCCAGTTGTGCATACTTTTCCTCCATCGGGCAAACAAGTGTATCATCACGCTCCCAGTGAGGATATTGGCGTGTATGAAAGATTGGATGAGTTCCAGGAACAGTTTATGCAAATGCAGAAGGAACTCAAGACTCTCCGAGGACAAGATTTATTTGGAAAGAACGCTGCAGATCTCTGTCTGGTTCCAAATGTTAAGATTCCTCACAAATTCAAACTACCAGATTTCGAGAAGTACAAAGGGAATTCATGCCCATAAAGTCACCTTGTGATGTACGCTCGAAGGATGTCAACTCAGATTGATAATTAACAATTGCTCATTCATTACTTTCAAGACAGCCTGACTGGTGCTGCACTCAAATGGTACATGAACTTGGACAGTTCAGAGATTCGTACTTTTCGAGACCTCGGAGAGGCCTTCGTCAAATAGTATAAGTACAATCTGGATATGGCTCCCGATAGAGATCAACTCCGGGCCATGACTCAAAAGGATAGAGAAAGCTTCAAGGAATACCTCAGAGATGGCGTGAAGTTGTTGCTCAAATTTGTCCTCCACTTGAAGAGAAAGAAATGACAAAAATCTATCTCAAGACTTTGAGTCCATTTTACTACGAACGAATGGTCGCCAGCGCCCCAAGTGACTTTACCGAGATGGTAAACATGGGCGTACGTTTAGAAGAAGTAGTTCGAGAAGGATGCTTGAACAAAGAACCAGAATCTTCTATTGGTCCAAGGAAGTATGGAAGTTCTTTCCAGAAGAAAAAGGATCAAGAGGTCAGCAATGTCTTGCACAAAGCTAGAAAGAAGTTTCCACCTCAAGTTGCTACAATAACTCCGGTTGTTAACTCAGCGCCAGCTTATCAACCTCAGGTTTCGCAACAACCAAGGTCGCAACAACCTCAGCAATAGGTTTGTTTCAACAATAATCAGGCACAAAGGTATCCTCCTTTTGACCCCTTGCCAATGCCGTATGCGGAATTGTTTCCAACACTACTGGCAAAAGGACTCATTCAGACCAGGAGTCCTCCAAATCCTGCATATGAATCTTCACCTTGGTTCAAGGCTGACCAATCTTGTCCCTATCATCAGGGGGCACCAGGTTACAGCATTGAGAACTGTTTCAGTTTCAAGGCCGACGTTCAAAGATTAGTGAAGAGTGGAATGCTATCCTTCAAAGATAATAATCCTAACGTCCAAGCGAATCCTTTGCCGCAGCATAAAGAAACTTCAGTAAATCTGAAAGATCAACACCCCAATGTCATTCAAATCTACAACATCCGTCAAATAAGGGAAAATCTCGTCAAAATGCACACTAGACGAGCTGGGTACGGCCATGTACCACCTCACAACTACTTTGCATGTGAAATTTGTCCAAATAATAATCAAGGATGTGCTGTAGTTCAAGCTGCATTACAAGAACAAATGGACTTAGGATGGATTCAACACATCCGAGTCAAAACTGAATGCGACATCAACATGGTTCAAGGATGTCCAAGAGAATACAAGATCTACAAAGTTGAAGATCTCGAAGGATCGGTAGTCAGGTTCCATAAGACTTTAAATGGACTTGCCTACTTTGGAACGGATTTCCATCCTTACACTAGATGCAAAATTTGTCGAAGAAATTCACGAGGTTGTTTGCGTGTCCGCAACGACATTCAGAAACTAATGGATTAAAATACCATTACAGTTCTTGCCAACAGAGAAGATGACGAAGTCTTTACCGTATCTCCTCAGATTAATCAAGTTGAACCAATGCAAGTTAAGTATGATAGCAGGAAGACAGCAATTGCTCCATTAGTCATCTACTTACCAGGTCCTGTACCGTATGAGTCTAGCAAGGCTATACCATACAAGTACAATGCTACATTCATTGAAAATGGTAAGGAAATACCATTACCGTCTGTTGTCAACATTGCTAATGTGAGTCGAGTCACTAGAAGTGGACGAGTCTTCAACAGAACAACAGAAAATGTGGAGAAACCTTCGAAAGAAGCACCACATAAGCAAGACAATCATCCGACCAATGTTGTTCAAACGAAAGAAAATGATGAGATCTTGAAATTAATCCAGAGGAGTGAATACAACATTGTAGATCAATTGCTACATACTCCGTCTAGGATATCTGTCCTTTCCCTACTATTGAGTTCTGAAGCTCATAGGGAAGCTCTACAGAAAGTTTTGGAACAAGCTTTCGTAGAACCTGGTGTTACCGTAGGGCAATTCAACAACATTGTTGCCAACATCTCCGCAGGAACTAATCTGAGTTTTTGTGACGAAGAACTTCCTGAAGAAGGAGTGGACCATAACCTGCCACTCAACATCTCAGTTAGCTGCATAGGTGACGTTCTCACAGGAGTCCTAATAGACAACGGATCCTCTCTCAACGTCATGCCCAAATCAACATTGTCAAGATTATCATTCAAGGATTTCCCGCTAAGGGACAGTCACGTCATCTTCAAGGCGTTCGATGGTTCGAGAAAGTCGGTTTTTGGAGAAGTCGATCTTCCCATAACTATTGGACCTCACACTTTCAAGATCACTTTCCAAGTTATGGATATCCAGGCAGCATACAGTTGTTTGCTAGGTCGCCCATGGATTCATGAGGTTGGGGCAATTACTTCAACACTTCATCAGAAACTGAAGTTCATACGAAATGACAAATTGGTAACCGTATGTGGAGAAAGAGCTTTGATCGTCGGCAGCCTGTCATCATTCTCCGACATAGAACCAAAAGAAGTCGCTGGAACGAAATTCCAAGCACTTTCCTTGGATAAGGAAAAGGGAAAGGAGAAAGAAGCGTCTATTTCTTCCTACAAAAATGCAATCCAAGTTGTAAAGGATGGTACTACCAGTGGTTGGGGGCACATTGAGATTCCTACCAACAACAAAAACAGAACAGGAGTTGGTTTCTTTCCAACATCATCAAAGACTATTCCAGGAATTGAGGTAGTTCTCCCAATTCAAGAAACTTTCCGCAGTGGAGGTTTTCTTCAACTTGTTCAACAAACAGTCAATACCATCGGTACGGAAAACACCGATGAGAATTTTAAAGTGGAATGTATGTCTTACCTTCTTGAAGCAGGATATATCTCCCTAACAGAGTCTGATTCACCTTGCTGTTATCCGACTAAAGGATCTAGAAATAAGACTCAACCAAGCAGTGACGAAGTTACCAACAGCTTCACCACCAAAAGTCATGGTTCATCAGAAGAAGTTCCTCCTATCCCCGAAGAAACTTGGGATACATTAGGAGAACCAAGCGGAAAATTCGACTACGTGGTGAAATACTCCGCTCCTGAAAGTTCAAAAATCTCTCTTGAAAACATTGTTCCAACTGGATGGAACATTGATTATGAGTACCTTACTCAGCCAAAAGAGATATACAAACCTTGCTATTCATCATCAAGGTCTGGTGAAGTCATTATTGAGGATTATATCCCCAAGTCACCCTCCGAGGCTACGGATTTAGAGTTTACATACCTAGTCAACGCCATCTTGGGAGAATAGCAAGACCAAAATACAGAAGAGGATGATCTCGAAAGTGTCTCCAACAACGAGTCTCTCCATTCAGAAGATTGGAAGTTTCCTCAAAAGAAAGTCCGACATACTCCACTTGGAAATGGGTATGCTCACACCGCTCAGTCTGCTGAAGCAGAAGAAGATCGTCTGAGTGTTACAAAGACAGTGGTTGGTAAATCAAGACCTACCACAGGCCAACTCAAGCCTAAGGTGCCAGATTACATAGTGCACAATGGGGTTCGCCACTATTAGACGGCTGTTGAAATTTCGACTGTTATTCGCACTCCTAAGTAGGAACTTTCACCGTTATTTTGTCCTCTCACCATAGCCCATGGTGAAGAGATGTTTCATAGGGCTTTACATTTTACTATTTCTTAGGAAAATGTCCCTCTTTGCTTCGCCCAAAGCAATAGAGTTTTGTTTTATAGGGTCCTTGTTTCGAGAAGTGACTATTGATAAATAAAAATGTCATTTTGTTCCTTCGTTAGTTTTTCCCTTTTCTCTTTTCGGAAATTGGTAATCCTAAAAAACACCCTAAAAAACATCAAAAAATTCCATTAACTGCATACACCGAGTCTTCCCTCGTTGTCTAAATAAAAATCATCACACATATGCAGATTAATCATAAAACACCCCGTTGAAACGTGCGATCGTATGACTTCTCCAAGCTTTGGGTTTCCTGTATTCGAGGCAGATGAAGAAGAAGACAAAGAAATATCAAAGGAAATTTATCGGTTACTTCAACAAAGGGAAGAGGCCATTCAGCCATACAATGAGCCTCTAGAGATCATTAACCTTGGTTCCGATGGAAATAGAAAAGAGGTTAAGATTGGAGCTTCACTCAGTTCAGAGATTAGAGAGAGTTTGATACAACTGCTCAAAGAATTCTCAGATGTCTTCGCTTGGTCCTATCAGGATATGCCAGGGTTGGATACCAGTATAGTGGAGCATCACTTGCCATTGAAGCCAGAACGCCCTCTGGTTAAGCAAAAATTGAGAAGAACTCATCCGGAGATGGCCATGAAAATCAAAGAGGAAGTTCAAAAGCAAATCAACGCTGGTTTCCTCGTCACTTCAGAATACCCTCAGTGGTTAGCTAACATTGTTCCCGTTCCTAAGAAAGACGGAAAAGTCCGCATGTGCGTCGACTACAGAGATTTGAACAAAGCTAGCCCTAAGGATGACTTTCCTCTACCACATATTGACATGTTGGTTGACAGTACAGAAATATCCAAAGTTTTCTCATTCATGGACGGATTTTTGGGATACAACCAAATCAAAATGGCACCTGAAGACATGGAGAAAACAACTTTCATCACCCCCTGGGGAACATTCTGCTACCGCGTTATGCCTATTGGACTAAAGAACGCAGGGGCAACTTATCAAAGAGCCATGACTACACTTTTCCATGACATGATGCATAAGGAAGTGGAAGTCTATGTGGACGACATGATTGCCAGATCAGAAAATGAGGAAGATCACATACAGAATCTGACAAAGTTATTGCAACGCTTATGGAAGTTCCAGCTTCGCCTAAACCCCAACAAGTGTACCTTTGGTGTCTACTCAGGAAAACTCCTTGGTTTCATCGTCAGCACACAAGGAATTGAAGTGGATCCAGACAAAGTCAAGACAATTCAAGAAATGCCTTCGCCTAGAACCGAGAAATAAGTTAGAGGATTTCTTGGACGTCTGAATTACATCTCGAGATTTATATATCTCATGACTGCAACTTGTGCTCCAATTTTCAAACTTCTACGGAAAAATCAAAGTTGCGTCTGGACAGACGATTGTCAAAAAGCGTTCGACAGCATTAAGGAATATCTGCTCGAACCACCCATCCTGTCTCCTCTAGTGGAAGGAAGACCTTTGATAATGTACTTAACCGTCTTAGAAGACTCCATGGGTTGTGTCCTTGGACAACAAGACGAGACAAAAAGAAAAGAGCATGCCATCTACTACCTAAGTAAGAAATTCCCTGACTATGAATCCCGCTACTCCATGCTCGAGAAAACCTGTTGTGCTTTGGCCTGGGCTGCCAAGCGTCTCCGCCAATACATGATTCGACATACTACTTGGTTGATCTCCAAGATGGATCCAATCAAGTACATCTTTGAAAAGCCTGCCTTAACCGGGAGAATTGCCCGTTGGCAGATGCTGTTATCAGAATACGACATTGAGTATCACGCTCAGAAGGCCGTGAAAGGAAGCAACCTAGCTAAGCACCTGGCTCACCACCCACTCAATGATCATGAATCAATTGGATTTGAATTTATGGACGAGGACGTCATGTACCTCAAGATGAGAGATTACGACGAGCCACTACCAGACGAAGGACCTGAGATAGGATCCCAATGGGGCTTAATCTTTGACGGAGCTGTCAATGCTTATGGACGAGGAATTGGGGCAATCATTGTTACCCCTCGAGGTACCTATATTCCATTTACCGCCAGATTAACTTTCAAGTGCACAAACAATGAGGCCGAATATGAAGCTTGCATCATGGGTCTCGAAGAAGCCATGGATCTAAGAATCAAACACTTGGATGTATACGGAGATTCTGCTTTGGTTATCAATCAAATCAAAGGAGAATGGGAAACACGCCAACCTGGGCTAATCCCTTACAAAGACTACGCGAGAAGATTATTACCATTCTTCGATAGGGTAGATTTTCATCACATTCCTCGTGAAGAAAACAACTTGGCTGATGCATTAGCCACACTCTCTTCCATGATTAGGATAAATCATTGGAATGACATTCCTCAGATCGATGTCATGCGTCTAGAAAGGCCCGCTCATGTTTTCACAGCAGAAGCAATCATCGACGACAAGCTGTGGTATCATGACATCAAAAACTTTCTTCAAAGACAAGAGTACCCTCTTGAGGCGTCAAAGAAAGATAGAAAGACTTTGAGAAAGCTAGCTGGCAGATTCTTCCTAAATGAAGATGTTTTGTACAAGAGAAATTTTGACATGGTTATGCTCAGGTGCGTTGACAGAAACTAAGCAGAAACACTCATGAGAGAAATACATGAAGGTTCCTTTGGTACTCACACCAACAGACACGCTATGACAAGGAAAATACTGAGCGTGGGATATTATTGGCTGACGATGGAGTCAGACTGCTACCAGTATGCAAAGAGGTGTCACAAATGTCAGATCTACGCCGATAGAATTCATGTGCCACCATCTCTTCTCAACATACTCTCTTCCCCTTGGCCTTTCTCCATGTGGGGAATCGACATGATCGGAATGATCGAGCCAAAAGCGTCCAACGGACATCGCTTCATCTTGGTAGCCATAGACTATTTCACCAAGTGGGTCGAAGCAGCTTCATATGCAAACGTCACAAGACAAGTTATTGTCAGGTTTATCAAGAATCACATCATCTGTTGCTACGGCATTCCTTGTAAGATAATCACTGATAATGGGTAAATTTGAACAACAAAATGATGAAAGAACTTTGTGAAGAATTCAAGATTGAACATCACAACTCGTCTCCTTACAGATCAAAGATGAATGGAGTTGTAGAAGCAGCTAACAAAAACATCAAGAAAATCACTCAAAAAATGGTCATCACTTACAAAGATTGGCATGAAATGCTCCCGTTTTCTCTTCACGGTTACCGTACATCTGTACGTACTTCGATTGGAGCAACTCCTTTCTCCCTTGTATATGGCATGGAGGCAGTCCTACCCATAGAGGTCAAGATCCCATCAATGAGAGTCTTAATGGAAGCAAAATTAACAGAAGCCGAGTGGTGTTAAAACAGATTCGATGAGTTGAACTTAATCGAAGAAAAGCGCATGACAGCTTTATGCCACGGACAGCTATATCAACAAAGAATGAAGAAAGCTTTTGACAAAAAGGTTCGGCCTCGCACAATCAAAGAAGGCGACCTTGTACTCAAAAAGATTCAATCTTTTCTCACAGATCCTAGGGGCAAATGGACTCCTAATTATGACGGCCCATATGTGGTCAAGAGAGCTTTCTCAGGGGGAGCCTTAATACTCACGACTATGGATGGAGAAGAGTTCACCCGTCCTGTGAACGTCGACGCAGTCAAGAAATACTTCGCCTAAATAATTAAAAGAACAACTCGCTAAGTTGAAAACTCGCAAAGAGCGACTTATGCAAAAAAGAGCATCTCGGTGAATCGAAAACCCGAAAGGGCGATTCAGGAAAAAGTTAGAGACATAAAAAATATATAATCAATCCCGGTAGGCTTAAAACCTGAAAGGGGTAGTTTACGTAAAAGTTAGGGATATATGGCAAGTAACTGTGTTCAGGATAAACTTGATCATCCAGAAAATCCATAGCGGAGTATTCATCATTAGTAGGTCATCTTCTACGAAGCACGAATACAGCGCAACTTAGAGTGGAAGGGAAAGATAACGATCGTCACGTTTCAACGTAGTCCTTTTCCCCAAAAATTACCAATTTCCAACTTTGTAAATACTCCATGGAATCAAGCCTTTGGCTGAGTACCATTCCATAAATAACAATTTGAGCCTTGTGCCTTTTCTTTGCAATCGAGTCTTATTCAGTTTCTTAAAATACATTTTTTAGGTCTGATAGTCATTTTTCTTGAAACAAACGTTTTCAAAAATAAAATAAATTTACTTGCAAAATAAAGGTGAAATTTCTTTCTAAGGTTTACAAACAATAGGAAGAATGCAAACAGTTGCTCCGAGAACGGTTGAGACTCCGGGAACAAATTTCCCCATGAGGTCGCTTTGCGAACATCTCCCGATGACGGATCTTCAATTCGAATCATATCACTCACTTCAAACAGCGGACAACCGGTAACCAGGTATCCCCGACGGAGTGCAAACTACACTTTTCAAGAAGAAGACATCTTCTGATCAACAAAATTCAAGTCATACCGCAGGATTTCACATCCGCGACAATTCTATTTCACATTCACTTTACATTTTATAATCATTATAACACTCATGCATGCTTCACGCATCATATTATATGTCTTCATAGTTAATACTGTTTAGTGAGGCTTTGATCATGCTATTGCCCAAGTCGCGTGGACCTCAACTCGAGTTTCCCCTACGAGACAAAAGGACAGTCTTCCCATAAAGACGGTTCGTACACCAGGATTTCCCCAAGAGGTTAACAAATGTCAGTCTTCCTCAGGGAGATAGTTTGGTTACTTTTAAGAAATCCCTTAGCAAGTCAGCAAATGGTAATCTCCCTCAAAGAGATAGTTTGTTCACTTCCACTATTACTCCTGAGCAAAGTCGACAAATAGTATTCTTCCTCCGGAGGATAGTTTGTCTATTTTTAGATTCTCCAGCAGTCGACAAATGGTAGTCTTCCCCCGGAAGATAGTTTGTCCACTTTTGGGTCTCCTCAGCAGATCGGCACTCGGCAACCTTCTACAAGAATACAGTTTATCCATTTTCGGATTTCCACACGGAGTCGGCAAATGGCAATCTTCCTCCAGAAGATAGTTTGTTCACCGCCAAGAATTCCTCAGCTAGAGTCAATAGATGGCAGTTTTCCTCAAGAAGACAGGTTGTCTGTTGTTTAATCCCCAAAGAGTTGACAAATGGCAGTTTTTCCTCCTGAAAAATAGTTTATCAACTCCCAAGCAAAGATAACGAATGGCAGTCTTCTTCAAGAAGACAGTTCGTTCCGCTTAAGGATTCCTCAGTAAAGTTGACAAATGGCAGTCTCTTTCACAGAAGACAGTTTGTTCACTTTCTCCAAGCGAAGATAACGAATGGCAGTCTTCTTCAAGAAGACAGTTCGTTCCGCTTAAGGATTCCTCAGTAAAGTTGAAAAATGGCAGTCTCTTTCACAGAAGACAGTTTGTTCACTTTCTCCAAGCGAAGATAACGAATGGCAGTCTTCTTCAAGAAGACAGTTCGTTCCGCTTAAGGATTCCTCAGTAAAGTTGACAAATGGCAGTCTCTTTCACAGAAGACAGTTTGTTCACTTTTCTCCAAGCGAAGATAACGAATGGCAGTCTTCTTCAAGAAGACAGTTCGTTCCGCTTAAGGATTCCTCAGTAAAGTTGGCAAATGGTAGTCTCTTTCACAGAAGACAGTTTGTTCACTTTTTACCCAAGCGAAGATAACGAATGTCAGTCTTCTTCAAGAAGACAGTTCGTCTCGCTTAAGGATTCCTCAGTAAAGTTAACAAATGGCAGTCTCTTTCACAGAAGACATTTTGTTCACTTTTTCTCCAAGCGAAGATAACGAATGGCAGTCCCCTTCAAGAAGACAGTTCGTTCCGCTTAAGGATTCCTTGGTAGAGTTGACGATTGGCAATTTTCCTCCTGGAAAACAGTTTATCAACTCCTCGGCAGGGTCAACAAATGGCAGTCTCCCTCAAGAAGACAGTTTGTTCCCCTTGCAATTGACAAATAACAGTCCTTCTCAAGAAAGGCAGTTTGTCTGTTTAATACCCCAAGGAATCAGCAAATGGCAGTTTCTTTGCAAGAAACAGTTTGTCTGCTTCCAGGATGTTTCATCCCCATCAAAGTTGACAAATGGCAGTTTTCCTCCTAGAAAACAGTTTGTTAACTCCCTAGCGGAGTCATTGAATGGCAGTCTTCGTCAAGAAGATAGTTCAGATTCCTCAGCAGAGTTGACAAATGGCAGTTTCCCTCCTGGAAAACAGTTTATCAACTCCCTAGCATAAGTCGATGAATGGCAGTTTTTTTCCCGAAGAAAGTTCATCCGCTTTCAAGCAAATTCGTTAGCTCCACAAAAGGACGCACGATCATATGGCATTCCTTCGAAGACATCACATTGAAGGAAAGTATGATAAAGTTTCTTATCAACCATCAAATGGAATCTCTCCAACAAACACTGGTGAGAAGTTTGATGAGGAAACAAACCCTTGGAGATTTTCTCTTTATCTGAGATATCGTCCAAAATTACAACTGAGACCAGTTTCGCGATCAGACATCCGAAACGAGGGGGAGTTGTTTACCTTTCTCTAAGTATCTGTACTTAGTGAAAGAAGATGGATCACGCATTCTACATTGCCGTCCATTCACCAGAATCTGCATAACACATTTCTACGGGAGTTTGTCTCCCTATCCCCCGCCTAGTGCGATAACGGGATCAAGTCATGCATAAGGATTTTATTATCGCTGCGACATCTCGAGGACGCCCAAAATTCGGGCATTCTTTATATTTAAGTCTCTTTCACGCAGGAGAGATCAACATGTAAATCTTTCTCCCTCCGGTTGAAAGAAACTTAAATAGGGGCATCTGTCATACCCTAATTTTGACCCCCCTGAGATGTCACATCTCCAGACATTTCAAGACAGGTACCCAGAGCAGTCACTTGTTTATCTGGTACTCAATCGAGGGTGCTCAAGGACAAGAGAGCTCAGGATAAGGACCAATCAATATAAAATTTAATCTCTAATAAAATCATAGGACTCAAATGATTCATTTATTCACCTATGATGATTAGACATCAGTCATCAGGGCTCAGGTTTTACTCAGAACACCAAACTAGGGTTTTGAGCCCCTCAAGGACTAAAATCAGGGACCACATTTGGGAAACCCTAAAAAGATCCAGGGAATCACTCAAAGGATTAAATCATCTTCAAATGATCCATATAACAATATCCACTAGGCATTGTACTTCAACTCAAGATCTACAGTCATCAATTTCATCAGGTCAACAATTAGGGTTTCAGACCTAATTCACCTGGACAGTTGACTTTTAATCAGGACATGGGTCCACAACTCAAAACATGGCTCAAGAACTTCTATTACCTCAATATAATCCATTCACACCACTCATTTGAGGAAGAGAGCTTGATTCATCACAAAAGTCCAAGATTTCACTCCATTTAAAAAAAGTCAACTGTACAAGATCATCTTTGACTTTTAGGATTTTAGGTCAAACCATGACTTTTAAGGATCAATACCATCAACATATGATTATTGAAGTCATTTGACCAAAGAAAATCAAGAAAATTCATCAAGAAACAAAAAGTCAACAAAAAGTCAAACTAGTGCATTTTGACCTAGTTCATGGATCTCAAAATTTCACCTACACAACTCAAAAACTTCCAACATGAAAGTTGTAGATCTCAGCAAATAAAACAACTTCTCACATAGGAACTTTTTTCAAGAGATCAACCATTTAAGAGATATGAGCTTTGGAAGTTATAGGTTATAAAAACTTAGAAAAATTCTAAGTGTTTTTAACCTAGTTTTCTTCAAACTTTGGGCTCATTTTACACAATTTTCCCAAATGATTTTGAAGACACTCCAAACTAATGAATTGAAGTACATGTTAAGGGCTTTCCAAATTATGCTCAACCTTCTCCAAATTCATTTTGAGCTAGGAGCTATGATGGTTCATGGATGGGCTCATGAAGTAAAATTATAGGTCATGTACCATTTTGAAACTTTGCAAATTTGTGCAAATGACTCCACTAATTGATGCTACACGACCTATAACACATAAGTGAAGATTCCATGCATTCATTTTCATCATTGCATAAGGATTGAAGAATATTCCAAAAACAAAGGCACATGATTATGTAATGATTACATTTGAGAATTTATGACAAATGGATGAATCACCAAAGGAATCTTCTCACCAACCAATTGGAACACTCCTTTACATCAGAAATGTTCCCCAAGATCATATAGGATCAATGGTTAGGGAGCTTACTCGGTTTGGCCATCATTGCATTTTGGAGATTCTTTGAATTTCTTCATGGCCAAGAAACCAAAACTCCGTCACTAAGCAAGCTCACTCCTCCAATTTGTACTGAGCTCTTTGCCTATAAATACGAGTGCATTCCTCAGTATTAGACACACCAAAGCAACTCCAATTCTTGCTTTCTCCTTCTCTCCCTCATGCTTATGGTTTTCAAGAGTTCTTTGGCAAGAAGAATCGAATTCTTCAAACCAGAGCTATTCTTTTGAAAGTAAGCCTTCTAACATCTTAAGGAGGTTCATTAGAAGTGATCCAAGCACCTGGATCACTTCTGTAAGAGGAGAAACACCATAGTCACTTTCACTTTGGAGCTTAAGCAGTTGGAGGTCTGTAGAACAATACAGAGGGTGTCAAACAAGTCCAAGCATTCACACACGTTCCTTAGGGTGTAGTGAAGCTATCCAGATGGTCGCAGCTCATCTGTAGGTGCAGAATCACCATCTTCAATTCCTACTTGAAGCTCAAGCAAGAGGGGTCGAGTAGATCATTTCAAGGGTTTTCAAAGCAATCTAAGTGCCCAGATAGCATCATCAAGGTCCCAGGAAGCTTTTGCAATCATTCACTCAAAGCCAGAGGCTCTCCATCATCATCACGACCTTCAGTTTCATAGGTAAGTTTTTGAACTCCACCTCTTTAATTTACGCACTCTTTTTGTTAAAACTCGATACCATTTCATTCAGCATCATCAGAGGATTAAAAACCCTCTATCATCATCTATTTATCTTTCAGTATAGTCATTTAATTTAATTTTCAAATTTTAGGGTTCTTCACGTATTTGAGATAATTCAATAGATGTAGTTGATATAAATCTATGTTAGTTACATATTTGAGATCGTGAGCGAAATTAGAACAAGTTTGATGTTTACATCATCCTGTTTGGTTGAGAATTGAGCAAGTTAGAAACTTCAAAATGTCCAAGCTTGAGGTTGAAGACGACCATGGCTGTGGCGCGCAAATTTCAAATTTCAGGGTAAAGTTTATTATATTTTTAGTGGTAGGCGTTTCCTAAACGAATTCATCGTTTGCCCTAGTGGCCTCACATGCGCTCTTAGTCCTCTCATGCCTCTAGTCTGGGGTTCGAATCCCCCCTCGCCCCAGACTTTTTGATTCTTTTATTTTTCAATAGTTTTCAACTTGTTTTAAAACTTAACCAATTGAACGTGCTTCATAATCACCAACTGGCGCTTGGCCCAGTGGTGTTGTTTTGAGCTGAGAACCACAAGGGCGTGGGTTCAAACCCTCCAAGGGCCAAAACTCTTTTTTTTTAAACACTTGTTTTCTTCAAATTCCTCACAACATCATTTAATCATTTAACCTATCAAACTAATTCATTTTAACTTCATTTTTTGAACACTTCTCATTTAATATATGTATTTTATGAATATCCAAAAAAAATCACAAAATAATATTTATTTGATATACTTTTTATTAGGTTTAAAATGACTTATTTTTAAGTGTTTTTAATACTTTAAATATAGTTTTTCATTTGATTTTCAAAAAAAAACCTAATCTCTTGTAAATATTTTAATCAAACCCTAATCACTTTGGTCTTAATTAAGTATAAGGTATGCCTTTATCATAATTAAGTTGATTTTTATCTTTTTTTCAAAACTGTTTCCAATCTCCGATTAAACAGACGATCAAGGTTTTAAAACAACAAAACCTCGTGTCATTCAACTCTTTCTCATTAACAGTAAATCTTTGGGCCTCTAATAGAGTGTAAGACCCAACACCTTTTTCTTTTCATAGTTTGTTTTTCAAAACTGTATTTATAAAATCTTCTTTCTGTTTTCAAAACATTCTTCTGGTATTTGAAGGGCATTATTCCTGGTGAAACTCTTCAGATACCTATGTGACCTAATGTCCATCTTCACTTCTTCTGTTTTCAAAAACCTTTAACTGTTTATAATAAATATTCAACTGTTATCAATAAACAACCAAGCTACTGGTAAGGCTTTGTACATATATCTTCAAAGGCCTCCACTCCATCCAGGTTAGGCTTTATAGCTTTCAATTTACAGTCTTCATTTAAATTACTGTCAAATATAAATTGTATATATATTGTTCAGAACTACGTTTGAGTGTAAACCTTAGGACAAATAAACTATATATATTTATTATAGGACTATGGCCTAGGATTGAGAATGTCTTCCCGGTGAAGGCTCTTTCCTAATTAGAGATCTTTAGTTCAAACCTCAAGATGAATTATCCCCGGTGAAACATCTTGAAAAAAACCTTAGAACCAAAATAGGATACATCCACCCAAGAGGAATTATTCCCGGTGAAACCTCTTACCCATTTGCTTAGAGCCAAAATAAGTTCAAAACCACATAGCTTTCTCTTGTTCTATAACAAGGACCCTCGATTAGCCTCCTCTTGGGCTTACAATACAAGGACCCACAGGCTTCTTAAAAGCATTCCCAGCTTCCTCTTGAGCTTGTATACAAGGACCCATCAGGTTTCTTATAAACATAGGAACAAGTCTTTAGTCACCTTTTAGCCTACCCTGGTGAGCTTCTTATACTCTTTAAACCAGATTTTAAACAAGCTAAGAATATCTCAATCTCAGTATGGAGTTCACCTTTTGGAATGAGAGACATGGACAGTCTCTCTCACCTTTACCTCCAATAATTTTCCTCCTTAGCAGAGTCTAGGTTTCACATCTGTCTATCCTCAGTCAGAGTCAGCCTTAATCTTGGCCTTTAAACAAGAAGTCTCAAATAGTTAATCACTCTTCCGTCATAAATCCCTGGAAAGGGTCAGCCTCCATTCATTCCTTCATTTTAACAAAATTCCCTGGAAAGGGTTAGCTTCCAAAAAATTCAACTTTCAAAAGATAAAACTCTCCAGCAGGGTAAAACCTCTAGAAAGGGTTAGCCTCCAAAAATTCAACTTTTATAAAGATAATCTCACCAGTTGAGTCCCACCTAGGCTAGTCTCAGTCAATAAAAATCCAATTTCCCCGGTAGAGTCTACTTTAGGTAAATCACTCAAACAAACTCCATCAATAGAGTCAATCTTCAAAACCTGGGTCTTTCATTCATCAATCCCTGCTTGACAAAAGCACAATCCTCAGTAGGGTCAACCTTTAGTCTCCAAACAAAAGAGTAATCCTCAACAAAAATCCCCTCTGAGTCAAAAGATCCCACACTGGTAGATCTTTCTGAAGGATAGAAAAACACTTAGAAAGGGGGGGATTGAATAAGTGTGACTTTAAAACTTGGACGATAAAAATAAATTGCACAATTATTTTTATCCTGGTTCGCTGTTAACGAAGCTACTCCAGTCCACCCCCGCAGAGATGATTTACCTCAACCTGAGGATTTAATCCACTAATCGCACGGATTACAATGGTTTTCCACTTAGTCCGCAACTAAGTCTTCCAGAGTCTTCTGATCACACACTGATCACTCCAGGAACAACTGCTTAGATACCCTCTAAGACTTTTTCTAGAGTCTACTGATCAACACAATCACTCTAGGCTTAGTTCACTCCTAAGACTTCCCTAGAGTATTCTGATCAACACGATCACTCTAGTTCCTTACAACTTAATGTAATCAATTCAAGAGATTACAAATGCTTCTTAAAAGCGATAATCACAACTGTGATATTTCTCTTAATCGTTTAAGCTTAATCTCACTAAAATATTACAACAGCAATGTAGTGAGTTGATGAAGATTCTGAGCTTTGATTGAATAGCGTTTCAGCAAGTTTATTTTCGTTCAGAGTTGTTAAGAATTGGTAACCTTGCTTCTCATCAGAACTTCATATTTATAGGCGTTGAGAAGATGACCGTTGAATGCATTTAATGCTTTGCGTGTTCCGTACAGCATTGCATTTAATGTTATATGCTTTTGTCAACTACCTCGAGCCTTGTTCACGCTGTGTCTACTGACGTTGCCTTTAGTAGCTTTAACGTTCCTTTTGTCAGTCAGCGTAGTCTGCCACGTGTACTTCCTTCTGATCTGATGTTTGTGAATATAACGTTTGAATATCATCAGAGTCAAACAGCTTGGTGCATAGCATCTTCTGATCTTCTGATCTTGAAGTGCTTCTGAGCGTGATACCATCTTCTGATCTTCAGTGCTTCTGATCTCATGTTCTTCTGATGCTTCCATAGACCCATGTTCTGATTCTGCTTCGACCATCTTCTGATGTCTTGCCAGACCATGTTCTGATGTTGCATGCTGAACCATTTGAGACACAACTTCTGAGCGCTGAATTATGCGTACTCTTTATATAAATTTCCTGAAAGGGAAATTGCATTGGATTAGAGTACCATATTATCTTAAGCAAAATTCATATTATTGTTATCATCAAAACTAAGATAATTGATAAGAACAAATCTTGTTCTAACAATCTCCCCCTTTTTGATGATGACAAAAACATATATAAATGATATGAATTTGCGATCAGAAAGAGTAGACGGCAAAAGACAAATTACACAGCTATAGCATAAGCATATGAATATGTCTCCCCCTGAGATTAACAATCTCCCCCTGAGATAAATAATCTCCCCCTGAAATAAATACTCGAAGAACTTTGATAAAAGACTTCCCTGATTATTTCGGTAGAGACGATCATATAAGCTTCTGCCTTCAGAGAATTCATAGCTTCTGACTTCTGCTTCCATTGGACAGCTTCAGAACTTGAATTTCTTTAGATCCTTAGAACACTCACAGCTTCTGATTCCTGCTTCCATCTTGGACAGCTTCAGAACTTGAATTTCTTTGATCTTCAGAACATTCACAGCTTCTGACTTCTGCTTCCATTCAGGACAGCTTCAGAACTTGAATTTTCTGGATCTTTTAGAACATTCACATCTTCTGATTTCTGCTTCCCTTGGATAGCTTCAGAACTTTGAATGTCTACCAATCATCACTTCATGCTAGATTTGTATCAGAACATTGTTGAATGTACCAGAGCATCATCAGAGCATCTCTACATCCTGAAATGTTACAGAACAAAAACTAAACGACAAAAGTCAGCATGAACGAGTTAGAACATAAAATGTATGTTTGAACACATTATATGTATCAGAGCCATATAGGCTGAAATAATGTATCAGAGCAAATAATGTATCAGAGCCATAACATTATATGTATCAGAGCAAATAGAATTTTGTCAAAACAGGATAGACAATGATATTCAAATTCTATTATCAGTGCTTCTGATTCATTCTTCTTTCTTGCTTCTGATCTCTGAAGCTTGACAGCACTCAGCTTGCTTCAGTTTCCAAGAGCTTATTCCTTTTACAGAATAACGCTTCTTATGGTTTTGCTTCTAGTGTTTGCTTCTGAAGATTCACTTCACTTCTCTGTACCTGCAAAACACTTAAACCATATAGAACTTGCAGTTCTTGTTAGTGAATGTGTGGGAGCCTCTACCCAGCAACTGATAGATTTAATCAAATCATTTATCATTTATCTTCTCCCCCTTTTTGTCATAACATCAAAAAGAATATTTAAAAAGATTCAGATGCATAAAACGACAAAAGAAAACATTTACTGGAATGTAAAACACAAAGAAACTTTTTCATTGATAATCAAAAAGGTTTACAAGACAGGAATGCGGGAAAACAGATGCAACAAGGAAAGGAAACTACAAAGACCAAAAGACTAAGATCCTAGCCTACGCAAAATCCGCGCCAGAACATCATGAATCCCGTCAGTGCTTGTAGCTTGCCTTGTCATGAAGGAACGAAACTCAGCGTTGGCTGCTTCTTGTGCGTCCAAACGAGAAGCCAGCATAGCTTGATTCTGATGAAGAGTTTCCAAGGTCTCCATCAGAGCTGAGGTTTCACCAGAAGAAGAAGCACCAGTATTTCTGCCCAGAGGGACAGCAATCTCAGCAGGGTGATCTTCTGGAAGATCTTCAGCTTGTGCATATTCCATTTCCTCATCTGAGTCTGACTTAGAAGGAGCCTTGGCATATTCTGGTTCAGGCAGCTCAGAAGTTCCATCTTCCAATGCTTGAAGAATAGCTGCTAGGTTTGTTGGAGGAGTAGGACCAGCAACTTCAGCACGATAAACCACTACTGGAAAGACCATGAGAGGTGCTTTTTCAGAAGGGTTCATTCTGAACCAGTTGAACAGCCACTGAAAATCTCCAGTCAGCACAGGAAACCAGAGCACAGAAGACCGGGGTTTCCACACCACGATATCTCTGCAGAGATTTTCTTCTTCCAGCTCATCTGCAGGTATCCTCTCTTCAAGAACGCTTCTGTTCCTGATGAGACAGTGGTGGCTGCTTTCACCCACTTCCAACTGACGACCACGAGGACCAGGAGCTTCAGACAAGATCCTTCTCTTAGTGTCAGTAGCCTTCACCAGAAAGTCCTGAAGAAAGGTATCCCAGAGGTTGCTCATAGCATACATATCCAGATGGTTAAGGTAGGCAGCACCCAGGATCTCCAACCAGCCGTTTACATCAGAATGTAAACGCTCCAGAGAGGATTGAGTAGAAGGGGTTGGAGGGATTATGGTGAATCTGAAGTCTGGACGAACAACACTATAGGGATTAGGTGTTCTGGTGGGAAAAGGGTGTGAGAGAGGTGAAGAAATATCGGATGGAAGGGTTGAAGGAGAGGAGATATCAGATGGTGAAGAAGGTGGTTCTGAGAGGATGAATGAGGAGGAAGAGGTGGTGGAGGTCTTTGAAGAGGGGGTTGATTGAGGGGAACCGTCAAGGGGTTGATACACTTTGAGAGGGTCATAGGAGATCCTAACTCTTTTAGGTTTGGTTTCTGGTTCAGCAGATGCCTTTCTCTTTTGTTTCCTATCATTGTCTTGATTCCCAGAGCTTGACGATGGATTCATGATGAATTTTCAGATATTGGAAACTGCTAGGGTTTATGATATGAAAAGAGAGAGAGAGACGAAAAAGAAACCGAATGCAGAGAGAGAGAAATATGAGAGGGAAAAGAAACGTTTGAAGAGTATAAAAAGAAAACTGAAAGAGAGTAAATGATGAAAAGCATTTAATGTTACGTGACTTGAGGAGAGATAATAATGACAAAAGACGTGATTAGCACAGTTACCTAAGTAGACGTCCCCTCAACTGCACGCACGCTTGTCCAGAAATAGTGAACACGTGTTTACCATCTGGATAGCCAGTTATAGCTGTCTTGCTTTTAAAGAAATTCTGAATCAATTTAGACAATAAAACGTTAGTAATAACTGAATCACAGTTTCTAATTGATTTCAACCAGAACTTCTTATAAAAGTAATTTCATTTCAGAAGATACTTATATATAAGAGTATCTTATCTTCTCATTCTGGGCTTGTTTCTGAAGATTTATTTTGTCCCGATTATATTAAATCCATCTGGTCTAGGAACAAGATCCCAAACATCATTCCTTGTAAACTGATTCAGTTCTTCTTGCATAGCAATTATCCAGTCTGGATCTTCTAGAGCATGATCAACAGAAGTTGGCTCGATCAAAGATACAAGACCTAATTGACAGTCTGCATTGTTCTTAAGGAATGCTCTTGTTCTAATTGGATCATCCTTCTTTCCAAGAATGACATCTTCTGAATGACCAGAGATGAGTCTAGATGATCTTCTGACAGATGGTTCTTCAGAAATACTTAGATCCTCCAGAGAAGCCGATACTTGATCTTCAGATTCTTTGCTTCTGAGAAGCTCTGCTTCTGATGCGTTGCTTCTTGGCTCAACAACTTCTGATATGTCAATATCATAACCTGCAAAATTATCAACCTGCTTTGGTTTTTCAGAACCAAGCTTATCATCAAACCTGATATTGATTGATTCTTCTACAACCAATGTTTCAGTGTTGTATACTCTGTAGCCTTTTGAGCGTTCAGAATATCCAAGAAGGAAACACTTTTGAGCTTTGGAATCAAACTTACCAAGATGATCTTTAGTGTTCAGAATAAAGCATACACATCCAAAAGGATGGAAATATGAAATGTTGGGCTTTCTATTCTTCCACAATTCATAGGGAGTCTTATTTAGAATAGGTCTGATAGAGATTCTATTCTGAATATAGCATGCAGTGTTTATTGCTTCTGCCCAGAAATGCTTAGCCATATTGGTTTCATTGATCATGGTTCTGGCCATTTCTTGCAGAGTCCTATTCTTTCGCTCTACAACCCCATTTTGCTGTGGAGTTCTAGGACAAGAGAAATCATGGGCAATACCATTTTCTTTGAAGAACTCTTCAAAGGATCTGTTCTCAAATTCACCACCATGATCACTTCTGACCTTTATGATTTTACACTCTTTTTCAGATTGAATCTGAATGCAGAAATCAAAGAACACTGAATGAGTCTCATCCTTGTGTTTCAAGAATTTTACCCACGTCCAGCGACTATAGTCATCTACGATGACTAATCCATATTTCTTTCCTCTGACAGATGCTGTTTTGACTGGTCCAAACAGATCAATGTGCAAGAGTTCTAATGGCCTTGAGGTAGAAACAACATTCTTAGACTTGAATGCAGGTTTGGAGAACTTGCCCTTCTGACATGCTTCACAAAGAGCATCTGATTTGAATTTCAGATTAGGGAGTCCTCTGACAAGATTCAGTTTGTTAATCTGAGAGATCTTTCTCAAACTAGCATGACCTAATCTCCTGTGCCAGACCCACTGCTCTTCAGAAACAGACATAAGACAAGTCACCTTCTGACTCATAAGATCTTGCAGATCTGTCTTATAAATGTTGTTCTTCCTTTTGCCTGTAAATAGGATTGAGCCATCCTTCTGATTTACAGCCTTGCAAGACTCTTGATTAAAGATTATATCATAACCATTGTCACTCAATTGACTGATAGATAAGAGGTTATGTGTTAATCCTTCTACAAGAAGTACATTAGAGATGGAAGGAGAGTTACCAGACTTTATAGTTCCAGAGCCAATTATCTTGCCCTACTGATCTCCTCCAAACTTGACTTCTCCTCCAGACTTAAGCACCAGGTCTTGGAACATAGACCTTCTTCCTGTCATGTGTCGTGAGCATCCAGAGTCCAGGTACCATGACATGTTGTGCTTTGTCCTTCTTGCAGCCAAGGATATCTGCAATAGGAATAATCTTATCCTTAGGTACCCACATTTTCTTGGGTCCTTTCTTGTTAGATTTTCTCAAGTTCTGATTGAACTTGGGTTTGACATTATAAGCATTAGGAGGAACAGCATGATAATTTTTAATATGAGTTTCATGATATTTCCTAGGTTGTGTCACATGCTTCTTGGTGTGTGTTATGTGAAAACTTTGTGCATGTGAAGTGTGCCTAATATCATGAGAGTGGCCATACTTGAACTGATCATACAATGGCTTGTATGTAATTTTCATTTCATCAACAGGTTCAAGTTTGTATGGGGTTTCACCCTCAAAACCAATGCCGACTCTTTTGTTTCCAGACACAGCATATATCATAGAAGCTAGCTGACTTCTGCCAATACTTCTAGACAAGAACTTCCTGAAACTTAAATCATATTCTTTCAGAATATGGTTTAGGCTAGGAGTGGATTTTTCTGAATTAGAAGGAGATCCAACATCATTGGATAATTTTAAAAGTTTATCTTTCAATTCAGAATTCTCCAACTCAAGCTTCTTTGTTTCAAATTCAAATTGCTTTTTCAGCTTTTTGTATTTGAGACTAATCTGAGACTTGAGTTCCAGAAGTTCAGTTAGACCGGAAACTAACTCATCTCTAGTAAGTTCATAAAATACCTCTTCAGAATCTGATTCTGATGTAGATTCTGATTCGTCATCTTCTGTCGCCATCAGCGCACAGTTGGCCTGCTCGTCTTCTGAATCATCTTCTGACTCATCCCAGGTTGCCATAAGACCTTTCTTCTTATGAAACTTTTTCTTGGGACTTTCCTTCTGAAGATTTGGACATTCATTCTTGTAGTGTCCAGGCTCATTGCATTCATAGCACATGACCTTCTTCTTGTCAAATCTTCTTTCATCAGAAGATTCTCCACGTTCAAATTTCCTTGAACTTCTGAAGCCTCTGAACTTCCTTTGCTTGGTCTTCCAGAGTTGATTTAGCCTTCTGGAAATCATGGACAGTTCATCTTCTTCTTCAGATTCTGATTCTTCAGGATCTTCTTCTCTAGCCTGAAAAGCGTTAGTGCATTTCTTGATATTTGATTTTAATGCAATAGACTTACCTTTCTTTTGAGGCTCATTTGCGTCCAGCTCAATCTCATGGCTTCTCAAGGCACTGATCAGCTCTTCCAGAGAAACTTCATTCAGATTCTTTGCAATCTTGAATGCAGTCACCATAGGACCCCATCTTCTGGGTAAGCTTCTGATGATCTTCTTTACGTGATCAGCCTTGGTGTATCCCTTGTCAAGAACTCTCAATCCAGCAGTAAGAGTTTGAAATCTTGAAAACATCTTTTCAATGTCTTCATCATCCTCCATCTTGAAGGCTTCATACTTCTGGATTAAAGCTAGAGCTTTAGTCTCCTTGACTTGAGCATTTCCTTCATGAGTCATTTTCAAGGACTCATATATGTCATAGGCCGTTTCCCTGTTAGATATCTTCTCATACTCAGCATGAGAGATAGCATTCAGCAAAACAG
The DNA here is from genome assembly GCF_029867415.1 of Vicia villosa. Taxonomy (NCBI): domain Eukaryota; kingdom Viridiplantae; phylum Streptophyta; class Magnoliopsida; order Fabales; family Fabaceae; genus Vicia; species Vicia villosa. The sequence goes on from NC_081182.1 coordinate 99,033,433, forward strand.
TTCTACATTTATGATGATTCCTGAAAAGCTTCTTCTGATCATCATTCATTTCTTGCCTTGACAGCTTTACGCCACTGGCATTTACTGGATGTTTGTAACCATCCATCAGAAGATCCCATAGATCACCATCTAGACCCAGAAAGTAACTTTCCAGTTTATCTTTCCAGTATTCAAAGTTTTCACCATCAAATACCGGCGGTCTAGTATAACCATTGTTACCGTTGTATTGCTCAGCAGAGCCAGATGTAGATGCAGGTGTAGGTGTAGACTTTTCACTTTCATCAACCATCTTTTACTGAAGCGTTTTTCTCTTCCTGAATCTTTTCTAAACACGGTTAAGTGCTTGCACCTTAGAACCGGCGCTCTGATGCCAATTGAAGGATAGAAAAACACTTAGAAAGGGGGGGATTGAATAAGTGTGACTTTAAAACTTGGACGATAAAAATAAATTGCACAATTATTTTTATCCTGGTTCGCTGTTAACGAAGCTACTCCAGTCCACCCCCGCAGAGATGATTTACCTCAACCTGAGGATTTAATCCACTAATCGCACGGATTACAATGGTTTTCCACTTAGTCCGCAACTAAGTCTTCCAGAGTCTTCTGATCACACACTGATCACTCCAGGAACAACTGCTTAGATACCCTCTAAGACTTTTTCTAGAGTCTACTGATCAACACGATCACTCTAGGCTTAGTTCACTCCTAAGACTTCCCTAGAGTATTCTGATCAACACGATCACTCTAGTTCCTTACAACTTAATGTAATCAATTCAAGAGATTACAAATGCTTCTTAAAAGCGATAATCACAACTGTGATATTTCTCTTAATCGTTTAAGCTTAATCTCACTAAAATATTACAACAGCAATGTAGTGAGTTGATGAAGATTCTGAGCTTTGATTGAATAGCGTTTCAGCAAGTTTATTTTCGTTCAGAGTTGTTAAGAATTGGTAACCTTGCTTCTCATCAGAACTTCATATTTATAGGCGTTGAGAAGATGACCGTTGAATGCATTTAATGCTTTGCGTGTTCCGTACAGCATTGCATTTAATGTTATATGCTTTTGTCAACTACCTCGAGCCTTGTTCACGCTGTGTCTACTGACGTTGCCTTTAGTAGCTTTAACGTTCCTTTTGTCAGTCAGCGTAGTCTGCCACGTGTACTTCCTTCTGATCTGATGTTTGTGAATATAACGTTTGAATATCATCAGAGTCAAACAGCTTGGTGCATAGCATCTTCTGATCTTCTGATCTTGAAGTGCTTCTGAGCGTGATACCATCTTCTGATCTTCAGTGCTTCTGATCTCATGTTCTTCTGATGCTTCCATAGACCCATGTTCTGATTCTGCTTCGACCATCTTCTGATGTCTTGCCAGACCATGTTCTGATGTTGCATGCTGAACCATTTGAGACACAACTTCTGAGCGCTGAATTATGCGTACTCTTTATATAAATTTCCTGAAAGGGAAATTGCATTGGATTAGAGTACCATATTATCTTAAGCAAAATTCATATTATTGTTATCATCAAAACTAAGATAATTGATAAGAACAAATCTTGTTCTAACACTTTCCCCATTTTAAAAGTCAGCCTCAACCTTGGGCTTTGTACAAGGCACATACTCCTCTTAGAGTCAAAACCCTACTCATAGGTATTCCCCTAACCAGAGTCAGCCTCAACCTTGGGCTTTGTACAAGGCAGATAATAGAGTCTCCCCAGTAAGTCCTTCCCCATCAAGTAGCCACAACCTTGGGCTTTCTACAAGGCAGATAAACCACATTTCCTGTGTCAAAAGATTCCTAACCTTCAGGATCTTTTCCCCATAGAGTCATCCATACTCAGTTTCCTCAATAGTCATCCACAACCTTGGGCTTCATACAAGGCATAAAATAGAGTCTTCCCTAGCTAAGAGTCAGCCACAACCTTGGGCTTCATACAAGGTACAAAATAGAGTCTCCCTAGGTAGAGTCAGCCACAATTCTGGGCTTTGTACAGAACACTAAAATAAATCCTTCAATTCATAAAATAACAACTCTCCAGCTAGAGTCAGCCTCAATTCTGGGCTTTATACAGAACACAAAATTCCTTAGTTTAAGTTAATATCCAGTGGAGTCATCTCCCAAAGTCAATAAAATCAATCAAAAAGCCTCAAGCTTGGGCCTCATACAAGCCAGCTAAAATCAAATCTTTCAAACAGTAGATAGACATAGCTTATCTCTATAGAGAGATATTTCTCCTATCTCACCACATTCAAACAAACAAACAAATATTTCAATTTCAATTTCAATCATTCTCCCATTTAGGATTTTGAAAGGCATGCTCTGAGGCAAACACACCCGGACTTGTACAACTTTCCCTAATTTGGTCGAGAATCTTTCTTTCATTTAAGAGACACGCGACTGGCATACTTGCACACATACAAGTAAGGTCCCTCTCTTAATGAAATGAATTCAGCTTTTCTGTCACTTTAAATGTTTGTGGTGGAATAGTAGAAATACCTCTCTGTAAAGATGATTTCATGTCTCTTTACTGTAAACAGAGATTTAATTCAAGCTTCAACCTTAAGCTTCAAGCAAGGCACCAAAAACAAACAATTAATTTCCCTAATTAGTTCCCCGATCTACAAAAAGCTCTGACTTCCATTAGGGATATGTAGGCATGAGGTTCACAAGGAATCTCAGCGAGCTAATAAAAAAACCAAAAATAGTCAGTCAGTCTGTCTTTTAAATCAATTCAATTTTCCCTCCTAACACAAAGGTGAAACTTTCCCAATCAATTAGCAACAAACACAAACACATAGACATAGAGAAGGTTCCCGTAGAGTACTACGGATATGTAGGGTGCTTAAAACCTTCCCTATGTATAACTGACCTCCCGGACTCCAGAATTTCTAGTCTAGGTGAATCCCCACACTTAGCAAACTCCTAGGGTTTATTTGAGATCTTTTTCCCCTTCCTCCTCGTAGGATAATTAAAAAGTTCGTGTGCTATCGTATGAAGAACTGAAATAAAATTCATCCCGCAATGGGCGCATTCTCCTTCCAAATTTCGCGTGAAGGGTCTAGCGTGCCGTCCTCCCAAGTGAAACGGGGAGGTAAAAAAAACGACACCACACCCCCCATTCCACTACCGGGGAGACTCCCTTTCGACTTACATACGGGATAGAAGTCGTGATCTCCATCGAAGTACATGTGCCCACCAGGCGCGTCGAGGAATCCCTCGAAACAGAGGGCAACCTCGAAGCAATTAGAGAAGAGCTCGACCTGATCGAAGAAATCCGAACAGGGGCCGCTCTGCGCGAAGCTTCACTCAAACAAAAAATCATTCTAAGACATGACGCAAAGGTCATCAAACGGGAATTCGAGGTAAATAGCTTAGTACTCAAGAAAAACCACAAGGACTCCCGCGAAGGCAAATTGGCCGCAATCTGGGAAGGCCCCTATCGTGTCCGGGCAAAGACCGAAAACGGGGCATACTATTTGGAAAACTTACAAGGAGTAGAACTCGCTCGACCTTGGAACGCTGAAAAGCTCAAGCAATATTACAACTAAAACTCAAGTGCGGCCCGGGTACACGCCGAGCACCTCTAGATGAAACAAAAAGACAGAAGCCAGCTCCCTTAATCGAGCAGACTCCTTGTCCTTCGGGGGGTGCGAATATCGAGCATCCTCGTCGTAAACAAGTACCATGACGGCAGAACACCCCGCTCGCGAGGGGACCGTTCACGCCATGAGACTTAGAACTCAGCACAACGAGGCCTGAGACTCACCCTCTCCAGGCACATGTCCCCGGTAATCGACCACAGTTCCACACACTTGGCGATCAATACAATACAGTCGAGCAAATCTCCTAATTAAGCAAAAATAAACATACACGCAAAATAATAACAACAACAGTACTTTATTTCATCATCCACGAAGGGCATTACAAAATACACACATCAAAAGAAAAACGCGTCACTCTGCCCGGCGCGCGAACTCCTCCGAATGGAGATACTGATACCAGTCCTCATCCCACTCAGTCTTATAATCATCAGCGTTGGTCACAACTCTCACGCCTGAAGACCGAGCTTGCGCATCCGAGCCACAGACCCTCGGCAGCGAGAAGCAGATCCGATCGAAACCTTCTTCTTCTCATTCACCTCCTTCACTCTACGAGAGCATGAGGTTGAAGAAACCTTTTTTCCCTTAGCGCCACCCATTCCTGCGAAAAAAATGAAGAAGGAAAGGCCCATAAGACCTCCTTTTATAGAAGAAGAAAGGGAACAGAAACGCTTGGGAAACAGACAAAGCAATTAAGGACAAAACCATTGGAAACCAGCGACACGCCGCCTAAGGAGTCAAAACGCATGCACACAATCTTCAAAGAAACGGGCACAATAAACAAAGGCGCTAAAAATAAAGTACTTGCATATTAAAACGGACATATAGCCCGATAAGTGTGCCCGACTACGGCCATAGCGGCCGAGCCAGTAATATCGTTATAAATCAAAAACGGGGGGCATACCCCCCGTAACATAACAACAAAAAACAATGGCACGCAGGCCAAAAACTTAAACACAAAAAATCTTTAAGCACCTTCTTCCATCTGAACTTCCCCGGTCTCCTAAGTCGCTGGCTCGTCCCCGAAGGTCGGAGAGACAATATGGTCGCCCTCCACGCGATGGTACGGCCCAGTGCCCTCGGTCACCAATTCCACCCCAGGGTTCTTCAACTTAAGTTGGGCCACAGTGGAACTGTAGGTGTCCTCGGCAGCAGCAACACGATCACCCCCCAGGACTCTTATGTACTGGATCAAATCTGCCTGGGTCAAGAGGGCTTTCTCCTCCTCCGTCTCATCCTCAGCAGGAGCCTGAGATCGGCGAAGAGAAGCCTCCTTCACCAAGGAAGATAGCATCGCCCCGTACAAAGTCCGGTAGAGAAAATTATATTGGCCCTGCACATCCGCCAGAGTATCCTCTTTAGCACTCAGCCAAGCCTTCACGGCCGCCAGTTCCTCACCCTGCTCCTTCAGCTCCCGGTCTCGCTCTTCGAGAGCAGACGCCTTAACCTTGGCATCCTCCTCGAGCATCCTTGCCACCTCCATGGACAAAGGCGCCGACCAAGCATACAGAGTAGCAAGCTCGAGAACCCTGACCACAGCCGAAGCATCTTGCACCAGGAACCTTTGACGAACAGACAGCTCCAGACCCTCAATATGGAGAGACTCTGCCCGAGGAATAGTCAAAGAGGGCCCTCCCTTGAAGAATCGAGGCTGAAGAAAGCACGAGGGCAGGGTAAAGATAACACCAACTTCTTCCCGAGTCAAATCCACAGACTCAAGCCGCGGCTGCTTGTTACGAACTAGCGCATCCAGATCCGGCTGCTGACGGAGAGGAGAAGGAAGCACTATGACCGGCCTCAGGGATTCACCCTAGTCAGAAGCCCGCAACGGAGACCCAACAACAGCCGGGGAGGAAGAGGAAATGCTCGAACTAATAGCTGGGGACCTCTGCACGACAGCTAGCCGAGGGCCGACACTCTTCTTAACGGCCACTTTAGCCTTGCCTTCCTGTTTGAGCATCCTCTCATGGCGTGTCCGATCCATCGACTCTGAAAAAGAAAAGAAAAAACGAAACACACGAGAGTCAGCCCGTCACCGCCGAAAAATATATACAAAAACAAATAACAAATATAAATATATTAGACGCGGAACAAAGGAGGGAGCAGATACCCAGATAGGCTGTTGCACCCTCATCGGTCCCACTGGCCAGAAGTTCCTTTATACTGATTACACCCGGTTCTCTGACAGTAACCCCGTTTTCATCAACGACAGGTCTCCCCGACCAATCCAATTTCGCAACCGGGGGAAGGCCCTGCATAAACTTCTGGAGGATGGCGTAATCCGCCCGAGCATCCTCGTCCAAGTCTGAAATCTTAGTAATATACTGGTCGGTCCCATACTCAAAATGGTCCCGGGACCAGAAAAACCTGAACTTTTGCCTGCGGGTAGTAACAGGCTCTCCAATATCATTGAGCACCGGACGACCATGAATATCTAAGGTCGGCACTCGAGCAAAAACACTGTCGCGGGCCTCCCGAGACTGGGGACAGATAAGAAAGAAACGCGGCTTGTAGTTTTTCAGAGAATCTGAATAAGACTTGAAAATCTTCCTAGATTGATTCAGGGACACCCACCCGAAATGACCGTCCCTTACTGTCCGCTGCACACAAAAGATGAAAAAGAACAAAAGGATCATCGCCGCTATTTTTAAGTGGGAACAGGTCAGCTCGAATCCCAGATAAAAGCGATCGCATTGGGATGAAGCTGCCCGGGAGCCACCTCCAGGTGATTAAAAACAGCCATCTGAAACTCGGAAAAGGGGACGCGGAACCCCATCTCCCGAAAGACCACCTCATGCATCACGATCAAGTCGGGGGCGTACACATCACAGATGCGGTCCTCCTCAGTGGGGATAAGGACCGACCACCCGTTCCTAGAGGCGTCCCCGGCAGGATCCACGTGACCCCCGATCTCCAAGAAGATATCCGAGCCATACTCCATGAAGTAACTTTCAATATCGAGCGCCTCTTGAAGCACCCAGGCCGATAGAGGCACCTCCTGCTGAGCCAGGGGAGCCGAGGACGACGAGCCTGACGTTGACGGACGCCCTGCTTCGGCCATGTTCACCTGAAAAACATGGGAGAATAGTGAATTCGACAATTCAATCAAATCCACCCTTCCACCACCGTTCAAAGTGAAAGGGCGCACCAACAGTCCGGGGACTGAATGGCCCCCCGACCTTGCCCTTCCCCAGGAAAACAGTCGTCGAGCAGAAGAAGACTTGCGCCAAAGGGAAGGGTAAAAACCCATGCTACGTCACAATGATCCATTTTTCTGGAAAAAACCTAAGGACACACTAATGCGTGATCAAAACTCCAAAATGACAATCAACAAACCAGAAGATGGCTCTAAACGAATGGTTCAACCGCATACAGGCGTCAACGACGGAGAAGTTAGCTACCTCCGCCGTCTACCACCAACAAGCTCCTAAACCTTCCTCAAAATCATTCCTAAAAGTCTACCCTAACTGATCAGTGGTTTTCACACATATTTTTATCGTTGTTTTTAAGTATGTTTAAGTTTTGTTATTGAGTGTTTTATTTCTTTATTCGTCATTTTATGCTTTGGTTGTATGTTTTAATGTTTTCAGGTTCATATGGAGAAACCGGAGTAAATCAGTGCGAAACTCGGAAGTTTTGAAGGAATTTCAAAAACATGCTACAGGAGGCCTGACACGGGTGGCCGTGTTGCTCAACACGGGCCGTGTCAGGAAGAGCGCTAGGAGCAAAGTTTGAGAAGAGAGGAAAACAGTGGTGCAACACGGGTACCCGTGTTGCTCAACACGACCCGTGTTGCTAAGTCTGGGACCAAGTGTAAAACATAAATATTCCAGGGGACCAACACGGGTGCCCGTGTTGCACAACACGGCCCGTGTTGGGTGATGACGCTGATTTCAGTGATTTTTATTATTTAGTTCAGTGGTTGGCCTGCAGGGGTGTTTTTGGAATTTCCAACCAACTTAAGTGAGTCTGCACTATTTAGGAGGGTTTCCAAGATGAATTAGGGATCTTTTTGCCACACGAAGAATTGGAGGATTGAGAGAAGAAGCCTATGCAATTGGAGAAGAACGGAGAACTCTCATGAGCGGAAGCCATTGAAGATCAAAGTTCATCATCTCTATTGTAATGTCTTTATTTGATATCTTTGTAATTTCTTTGGATGATATGAGTAGCTAAACCCCCCAATGCTAGGGGGGTGTCCCTGATTAACATTTGTGATGATTTTGAATTCCGAATTTCAATAACATGTTTCTCTTTTACATTCAATTTAATGGTATAAGGTTTTTAATGCTTTCCTCGTCGGACCAACTGGATTGATTTATGACTGACAATTAGGATTGACCTCCATTGTTAGGGTTTTTATACCATTATATTATAGTAGATATCACCTAGGACTAGGGATACCCTATAGTAACCGGATTGTTCTTGATTATAATAATATTTGATTTGATCACTAATTTCGAAGGACTTTGGGATTAGGATTTCAATGTTCAAAAGTTTGCCCACTAAGGACTTAGGAGCAGATACCCTTAAGAACCGGTAATTGATAAGTTGAACTTTGTTAATGAAATAAGGGTTCAGAATTGTTACATGTTAATGCACACACCTACCCTGGCATGTTACTCATATTTGGCCAATTCAACCTTTTTAAGTTTATTTGCAATTTAATTTGTAATCACAAAAACCAAAACCCCAAGGCTTTTTGTTTAATTGAAGTGCGACTAACTCTATAATCTCACGCAGTCCTTGAGATCGATATTCGGGGAATTTTCCCTTTATTACTACAGAGGCAAAATAGTACACTTGCTATTTTACCGATCACTAACCACATGCAAACGATTTCTAAAAACAATCAAAGCATGAAAAGCTAAAAACAGAGAGAAAAACGAACTTACAAGTAGGATTCTGAAGGAAGAAACGAAGGTTGAAGAAGGAACGTTGCGGCGAGCTCACGATCGGCGGCGGAGAGGAGAGAGCGAAGAAGACAAATTTGAAAAGTTTGGGGAAAATGACAACCCCTGATATTTATAAGCATGTGAGGACGTCACGTGCGCCGCACGCGAGCTCTGGGAAACAGTATGGCCATTATTAACCCTAGCAGCCTACGAGTAGGGTAGCCATCATTTCGCATTAAATGCGACACGTCCCCCAACTGACAACTCTGAAACCACACGCTTCATAGCTCCCTGCCTGACCCTTCTTCTCCCCGGAAGCTCAGGACCGATCCCCCTCGGAAACGCCAGGTCCGCTTCCCCGGAAGATCTCCTCCGACCAACGCCCTCTAAGTCGTCACTCCCACGAGCAAAAGCAACGACTTGGGGGCTCCTGTTCTGGACCGGCCCAATGACTCCTATTGGGCCAATCCAGCCTTCGGCCCAAGGCACTCTGGACACGCGTAAGACAACCTCCCCCGGTCCGCTCCGGGCAAACACCAGACATAACTGAGCACGAGAGAGCCTCGTGCCCGGTATCAGCCAGCTCACGCGTCGTCTAGATTCACGCCTTGTAAAGCGGAGCTCATTTCGCTTGGGGAAACCCTATAAATAGCCCTCTAACCTTAGAGGGCAAAGTAATCTTTTTCTTACCCCCAAAACCTCTCACTTTGTTGTACCTTGTTGAACATATACTTACTTTGGCATCAGAGTGCCTTGCAGGTACAACCATTTTTTTCCCTCTCAACCGTTCCGGATTTCAAGCCTTCTTTGTTGCTGGCCATCTGATCTGCTCGGTAAGATCAATTAGATGTCACTTAGATGACCAAAAAAAATTTAAAAATATTAGATGTCACTTGAATGAAAGGAAGAATTTGATTAGATAGTACCATTTTATTTAATCAATTAACAAAAAAGACATTTTATAATGAGAAATTGAAATTGCTTAAAGGATAGATTAGAAAGTGCTTAAGCATTTTCCAATCTTAGTTAGATAGTACATTACTTTTTTATATTAAACAAAAACAACTTCTTGAATTTGTGAATTATTTACCAACTTCATTATACAATAAGGCAATAGACTTATTAGGGGAAGCTTTTACTTGTTTCTATTATAATTTTAATGTAATTTTTGAAGTGTTGTGTTATTGGAACAAACTTTTATTTAGTCATTATCATTTTTTTTAATTTAATTTTTTTTATTTACTTTTATTTACATAATAGAATTTTTTTTCTCATTTTAAAGATAAGAATAATGAATTTAAATTATTTTATTTTATTATATTTCAACTTAATTGTTAATTAATCTTCAAATGGATGATTTAGTATCCCTCAACAATAATGAAGGTTTTTTTTATCAAAATAAATTAAAAGTAATCAAAAACATAGATATTTTTATACGTAGATTGGAATGAGATAACTTGAAGAAGCCTTTCAGTTGTTAGTTTTATTGGACCATATTGAATCTAATAGACGCGATATGAGAAAATTAAATAAATAATTATTTATAGTTGGTAGCTTTATAGAAAGTGAGAAATTTCACACTTCATGTTCTCATCTTCTCTTCAAAAAAAAAACAAGATTTTTTTCAATTTATTTTGTTTTGTTTTCTATTTTCTTAATTTAAATATACATTAATTTCATATTCTTTATATGATATCTATAAGTTGATTTGTTGTTACATGTTATTGAATGAATTAAATAAAATTAAGTTTATTTCATTTATTTATGTTTTTTTAGACGGAAAAACAAATCACATTGATGTTTTATGAAGTTAAAATGTTATTGAATGTTCTTTAATATATTATGCGGTATAAAGTAAATATTAAAATGTGATATTTTATATAAGTAAATAAATAAATTCAATTTTATAGATATATTAGAAAAGAAATTTTAAAATATTATCGATTATAATTTTTATTTTTTAAAATTATAAAACATAAACTAGCAAAAAGAAAGAGAGATTATATTATAATATAGATTATTTTTCTCTTAAAAATATAATATTACTATTTAATGACTAGTAGAACTTCTCCTTAAAAAATTAATAATAGAGTTGAGAATATATGATTTTTTAATAAAAAAAGTTATGGTCCTTCTCAATATTTAAATGTAGAAACAATCTATTCATGTTTAGTGTTAAACTTGCTAGCTCTTCCTTATAAGAAACACTATTTAACATTTCATCTTTTAATATTATTTTTTTATTTTAGATTTTAAACAGATGTATAAATAAAAATGTTTTAATTAGATACTTAATTGGTTTTTTAAAATAAACATATTTTTTTATAAATTTGAAGTATAGCTTAGACGCCCTTATGTTTGGGTTGTCATGACATTAACACTCTTTCACAAAATAATTTTCAAACATATAATATAATAACATTGTGTTCTTATTTTTGTTGTACAAATGAAATAAACATCAATTCAAATTATGAAATATTATACACACCCCAACATAAAAACATATATAATTGAAATAAAAATTTAAAAGAATAAAATAAATAAGAAATATTGTGCATGTTCTCTTATCTCTTTCTATTTCTTTTTTTAGCTCTAACCTACATACTAATGGAAATAAAAAAGAAATAATAATTAAAATTGAAAGTATAATATTGTACAAAATATGTGTGAAAGATGAATTAAAAAACTCAGCACAAAGTATTAAAGGTGAGAAATATTTATATTACACAAATTGCACATACATTTTTATTAAGATAGAGTAACTCATCATTTATATAATTTTTATACATAATTAACACATGTGATTCCATTTTTGTGTGATTGATACAAGAAAAAAGTGTGTATTTCACATGTTATTTATGTTCAACAAGAATTTGCTATTTTCGTTTGAAATAACATAATTTTCATGTGGTTATAGTTATAGTTATACATAATTAATATATGTCAAGAAATTAAAAAGACTTTAAACAGTGAGAGTCTAGCCACTAAATTATTTAACCAAAAAGTATGTGAAAGAGTTTTTCATCAAATAAAAATGAAGGACTTCGGTTTAAATATTTTTTTATTTAAATTTTTGCTTAAATTTATTTTATTATCTATTAATAACAAATCAATTGTATGTATTTCTGATTTTTTTTTTTTATATTATTTATCAATAACAAATCAATTGCGTGTATTTTCGAAATTTTACTTTATGTTCATGCAATTTACACTACTAAAAAGGCATTTATGTAATCAACTAATGTTACCATTTCTTCTTCCCTCTGTCCTATTACAACATGTCAAATGTCCATTTTCATATTTCAATACAAATACATAGCTGACAAGTGACTTCTCAATCTCAACTTCTCCCTTCACCTTTTCTTTTTTGTCTGTTTTTTTCTTTCTCATTTCAAAAGTCATTCATCTCTCTTCTTCCTCATTTTCCTTAATTTCATCCATTATCTCCCATCTTCTCTCTCTTTCCCCTCAAACCCTACCACCGCCCCTTTCTCCACCTTATCTATGACCACTACCACCTCTAACACAAAAATCAAAACCATTTTCGTACTCCTCATATCACAACCTTTCTAATGAACTCGTTGTTCTTTTTGTTTCGAGCAATACTGGATCTGGCGGTGTTGTTCTTATGGTCAAATGCGACCACTTTCATCAACAAGTAAATTACTTTTACTGTGATTTAATTTAGGGTTTTGATGGATATTCTTTTCTGTTAGTTGATTGAGTTTTTGTATTTTGATTTTGATTTGGACTCCACCAAAGATCCCACATGTGCAAATTCCTAAAGAACCTGTTTTATAGATTTCTTCGGCTATTAGAATTTAGATCAATCGGGCTTTTACTCTTTTAAGGGAAATTGCTTATGGAAGGGATCTCAAAAAGTTTCTCTTGGTATGTTGGTTTCCTATCGTCATTATTTTGCCGTCATTGGTTGCATTTACTCCATCCCATGATGTTTAACACTGCAATTTCACATCTTTATTGTATGTTTTCCTTCTGATTTAAACTTCATCTGATTTGTTAGATCTGTAACAGGGGGAGTACTTAACCTGTTTGATCTGTAACTGCATATGATCTGTAACTATATCGTAATTCTGATATTTATATGATTGCAGTTTGTACAAAGTTTACATGTAGCTTGTGTTTTTTGTGTGGTTTTATTCCTCTCTCTAGGTTTATTGCACAAAAGGTTGTTTTGGCAAAAATTTTCCAAAAGGGGAGATTGTTAGTACCATGGTTTTAGGATTGACAACATTTTTGCTAAAACTTGGTTCGTAGCAAGATGTTGGGAGAGATGTTTTAACATGCTGGTCAGATTCATTGAAGACAGATGTTGTGACATGTTGTACTAGAATATCAGTATAAGATGTTTTAATTCTCAGCAAATTTGATTTGATTTTGTGAGATTGCTTTTGGATATATCTCACTTATTTTCGTAGGTAAAGAATATTTTATCTGAAACAAGTGATTTGATCTCCAACTGTACAAAAGTTTTTAAAATTGGATATTGATACAAATTAGGAAACTTAATGTTTTGTTTCAAGATTTAAGGAGATTTTTTTGCATAATTGGTGCAACTCTCAGCTTATGGATCAAGGAATACCTGAGTGAAGATTTTGAAGCTCATGGACTGCTAAGTAATATTTAAAGGGATACATAAACCTAATGTAATCAAGTATTTCACAATTGTAAAATTAGGAGAAGCTAATAATCTTAGGTTTTGAGAGTCTCTTGTGTTTTTGTAAGTCACCCGTGTATCTTTTGATACAGTGAGGTAGACAGGTTGTTACTTGACAGTTTGTTAAGTTATTGTTCTCACTCTTGATGCTTTTAAGAATAGAGTTGAGTATTGTTCTCAGTAAAAAAAACTTTTAAGCAAATCTGAGTTGTTTTGTATTGGAAATGTAATCTTCTATTTTGGTTCTTTGTTTTGGTTACTAGTCACTGGGATTGTGGCTGGTCTTTGTCACTGAGATTGTGACTGTTTTATCACTAAGATGATTGGTTGTAGGAAGCGAGAGGGGGATCTCATATCTAGAGTATTCTAGGTAGAAGTTGCGCAAGGTAGGGATTAGGTGAGAAGTTGTAAACTTGAACTATTTAGGCTTTTAGTTAACACTATCACAGTGAACTTCCTTCTTGATTTGGTAGCCCCTAGAGTAGGTGATGTTGCACCAAACTAGGTTAACAATTGATTGTGTGATTTACCATTCTGCAATTTATTACTGCATATTTTACAATCTGGTTAATGTTGGTTCTGCCAGTCAGCAGATATCATAACATTTGTCTTGACATTGTGTTATGATGTTGGGACATCAATATTGACATGTTTTGAAAGTTCCATAATTTCAATCTCAAAATGCCTCTTCCTTATTTTTTTATTAAGGAGGAAATGTACTTCAACAAAGATAAACCTCCTTTTGAGTTTTGGCTTTCAGATGACACCACATCTCTCATCAGTTTGACATCTGAGTTGAATGAATTATATCATGATACCAATAACAGAAAGGTAAGACACATCAAGTTTTGTGAAGATTGAATTGATACTGATGGAAGGGTGGAATGCAACCTTATTGAGTTGAAGACCAAAGAAGATTTGATGGTCATGTGGATATCATTTTGTCGTAGGCTAACTAAGAGTCTGATAGAGTTTGATGTGAATATTTTAAGATATGTCGATGACATAATTAAGATACTGAAAGGTGCAGAATCATATGGTAGTGTCTAGGTTTCCATGTTTCGTTATTTTTAATTTATGTCTGTTGTAATGTTTTAAGTTATGTTCACCTTCGAAACATGTAATCATTAAAATATCATATAATAAAAAGTACGATGGTGGTAAGCAATCGGAGTAAAAAAATACAAATAATATAACTGTAAAATCAAATAACTAAATAGGCCCCCACGAGCTATGGGTGCTTCTTGAGGTAATCTAATAAAAACCTCACCATATGAGTTTATCAAACCCATGAGGTTATCCATAATAATAGCGACCATCTGCTTGCGCTCCTGGTCATTTGTGCCTGGTGGAGGCAACGATGGCGGCACATCATCACCGGTACCCTAACATCAGAAACCCCAGTATCAGAAGGCACCCTAGCATTGTAGGCTCATCATCATCCTTATGGTCAATATGTGGGATGATGTGAGGGTGTGATACAGTAATGTATCACTCCAGGTAACCATCTTCACATTGTGCGTCGTATTGAACCCTTACTGTGTTATCCTTAATGGCATGAGCAGAGTTGGTGATGTTACTGTGAAACCACTTGTCAAGGCCACTAGCTGGAACATCCGGAACTAGGTGTGGAATTCCCTAGATCTATCCATACTATCACAGACACCTCTCAGGAAATTGTCTATTCACTAAGGTCTTCCACCTCAAATAACTTGAAATTGAAGAAGACTCGTCAAACTCACGGTGGACCCTATCACCTGTGTATAGTGTCTAAATGAAATCCTTTACTCTCACAGCATCAAGCCTCCTCCTGTACTCTGCAACACCACCTAGATATGTTTTCCTTGCCTTCCATCTCCTCATGAGTAAGGCTCTCACAAGGGTGTGATGTACCCTCCTATCATAGATTGTAGGGAAATGCTCGTATATCCAACAATGATAAAAGAAGACTGACATAATAAATAATAATTAAGAAATATTATTAGTAACAATTAAGTAAGAACTAAACACTAAATAATACCTGGAATAGACTCAAATAACTAGCAAATTGTATGGTCGCAACTCCAAGTGATTGTATATAGAATGGTCAATGCAGCGCACCCCCAAGCCCAACTGTTACGCTCAAGGTTACTGAAGAGCCACATGTATTGAGCATCGATATAAACATGAGACTTATCCGCAAAGAGAGTACATGCTACTAAATGTAGCATGTACATGATAGTGGCAACCTCATACACGCCTGCCTCCACAAGCTCGCCATACCTATCCCGAATCCAAGACATGCGAAGGTGAGCTCCCCTATTATCACCAAACTCCTCTAGCACAACCTCTTCAATGACTCCTAAATCCCGTGAAACTGTCATACACGCAAGCGTCTGGTTAATAACAAGAGCAGTAAAGAATCTACCTCTAATGGGGAGATGGAACAAGAAGGAGGAATCATCCAAAGTGATAGTTATCTTCTGAAATTGAAGATGAAATGAAGATGTCTTCTTGTGCCATCGCTCAACAAAAGCACTAAAAGTGGCGCGTTCAACTTAATTAGTGAGCAGTTGGCAAATTCTAGGAGACCAAAATCAGCAACAATACGCCTGACCTACTCAGGCATCAGACTGCTAGAGAAGTTCTTCATCTTTGAACTATAGGATGTCACCCTCAACGGATGACGGTCATGACAAACAAAGTTAAAAATTATCGGTAAACTTTCAACACATCGTGGAACAATAATAAATAAATTGAAGTTAAACATAATATATATACCTCTCCCTTCCATAATCTGTATGCGACATGGTCAGCATACTCGGTGAGCATTAAGCTATCACTAGGTCCTCTAGAGAATGCTCCATCAGTGTGAACAGATGCCTCTATTGAAGCATGAGCCATAACATCTGTATCATCACCAGTAGGAGTATCATGATTAGCAATAGGATTTGTGGAAGCCATCTCATCAGCCACCTCCGCATCTGTAACAGGCACCTCTTCAACAACAAGTAACATATCTAAAATGACCACCTCATCAACAACAAGTACCACATCTGTCACAACACCCTACACCTCCTAAGCATGAACAGCCTCAACATCATCTTCGGGCTGCTCATCTAATCCCACTGTCTGACATCAGGGTGCATGTAACTGGGCATGGCCTGCTCAATCAACTGTTTCCGGTGAGAACCGGTTGGAGCTACTTGTCCTTCCCGTTGCTGGGAAGACTCTTCCTCAGCAGCCCTAACCCGGGCTGCCGCTCTATCAGTGTTCCTGCCTTCAATGGTATTATCCTTCCCCTGATCTTCACTGCAAAATAAAAAAAATGGCAAAAATTAGTGAACTACAGTTGATTTCCAAGTTTTTTAAGCTAGTATAAGAATTTCTGAATTTTTTGGAATTTTCAAATTTTTTTGAACTATCGGAAATTCTGAAATTTCCGATACAAAATGATTCAAAAAATACCAAAATTTCCATAATTTTCGGTAACAAAATCTGACACTTTTATAATTTCCAATAAAAACTTCCAGCAATTCCATAATTTATGCTAAATTACTCACTTTTTCAACAATTTCTGGTAGATTCTTGAAATTTCTAATATCGCAAGAGAGATTTTGAAATTTCCACAAGGTTCGAGTGAATTTTGAAAATGGTCAAAAAAATTTACAAAAATATTATTGTCTTTTCATTAAATTTAGAAGGATGACATGTTTAACGGAGGTGGCAAGTTAAATGCTCGATAA
Organism: Vicia villosa; assembly: GCF_029867415.1. NCBI lineage: Eukaryota > Viridiplantae > Streptophyta > Magnoliopsida > Fabales > Fabaceae > Vicia > Vicia villosa. The sequence goes on from NC_081182.1 coordinate 99,050,333, forward strand.
TGAAATAGTGGAGTTAATACAAGTGGCCCAAAAATAGAGGAGAGGATTCAAAGTCTAAAATATACCATAAACTATTTTGATAAAGTCTCCCCATGGATGTCACAAAAGTTAAAAGACACCATATAAGTAGGGGTGTTTGCAGTGCGGTTTGGACGGTTTTAACGCTAAAAATTATCCGAATTGCAAGAGAAAAAACGTGCGGTTCGATTTGGTTTGGTTGCCTTTCAAAAATAAAGCTTAACCGAACCAAACTAAACTAATGCGGTTTGGATTGGTTCGGTTTTTTACAAAAAAAATTATTAAGTCATACATACACATATAGAGAAAAATATAATTTTGTGTTTAATCGTTCATACATTACCATAAAAAAATTTATAATTGTTAAAATAAGTTTATAATTATTAAAATACGTTTATAATGATACATAAAAATTACATAAAAATGCGTGTTACAATTTTATCTTAGATTTAAAGAATGATATACATGATATTGCATTTGTAAATAAATATTATACAAAGAATACCATAAAATATATTTTTTCTAAATAGTAGTTATAAATGAATGATATTTTGTTTTTTTTACTGATATATAAATTAAAATAAATATCATACAAAAATTATGATATTGATTTCTTTAAAAAAATTAAAGAAATATATACTAGTTAATAAGATACTGTAACATAATACCTTTGATTTGGTTCATTTTAGTTTGCAAAACACAAACTGCAAATTGAAGTTCTGTTAGAAAATGACCCAAATACATCCGAATAAATATTATATTTTACAATTTCAATTTAATTCGGTTTAATTTTACTGTTTTTTCTATTGGACCGAAATAAACTCTTACTCTTTAGATGATGTCAACTTAGCCATCCTTTAACTACCCTCAATTTGCTGTACATGATATAAGAGAATTCCATTTCCAAACTCCAAAGTCAATACAAGTCATGGATTGCATATACAAGAATCCCAACCAACCCATTGAAGCTCGTATCAAAGACCTTCTTTCTCGCATGACTCTCCATGAAAAGATTGCTCAGATGACCCAAATCGAGCGCACTGTTGCCACCTCTTCTGTCATCAGAGACCTCTCAATTGGTATCTATTTCAACAACCCCATTTCACAGTTTCTCTTAAAGTTTCAAACTTTGATCATTTCCATTTATAATCTATGGTTATTGCTTTGAATTGAATTGGGCCATTTTATTTTTATAGGGAGCATACTGAGCTCTGGTGGCAGTGCTCCTTTTGAGAATGCGTTGTCATCAGATTGGGCTGATATGGTGGATGGATATCAGAAATCTGCTCTAGAGTCTAGACTTGGGATTCCTCTTATTTATGGGATTGATGCGGTTCATGGCAATAATAGTGTTTATGGTGCTACCATTTTTCCTCACAATGTTGGCCTTGGTGCTACTAGGTTAGTTCATTTGTTACCTTCTGCTTAATGGGGTGATTTTTAACTCAATTAGTAGGTTTTGACATTATTAAGGTGGACAATTGATTCTGGCTAAAAGTGAGATGAAGACAAAGTGATTTATGTTTGGATAAATTCTCTGTAAAAGTGAATTGAACAGTAAATTTCAGTGTAAATATTACGTTTAGACTCAAAAGCTACCCATCAATCATGACTTAGCCTATGTTTGGTAAAGAGTGAAACACTGCTACCGCCTGTCCAATGTTCTTTTCACCGTAAGTTTGGAAAGCTAATGAGTGTAGCTTCTGCCCAACATGGTCTTAAATGTGACTTTTCACTGCCGAGCCAAAGTTTCCAAACATAGGCTTAGAGTAGAATCAATTCTAGAAAGCACAATCAATTTTACTTGAGAGCAACCAAACATGTCAAAATCAATGCTGGGTGCTCCAAACGTGAAACCAAACATACACATTTGAATGTGGTTCTCTAATTTTAAAGAGAGAAAAGTAAACTAAAACACAAATATGTTAGTCTAGTGAGAAGATAATGCTGCTATAATTTGGGACCAGTTCTTGACTTTCTTAAATGGCATGCCTTTTGTAGAGATGCTGATTTAGTTCGGAGAATTGGAGCTGCTACGGCGCTTGAAGTTAAAGCAAGTGGAATGCACTACAACTTTGCACCTTGTGTGGCGGTAAGGCATTGCAAATTGATATCAACTAGTCATTCTATGCGTTGATGAATTGTGGCAACAAGCTACATAATGCTATGCTGCTTTTGCAAGATTGCATTGCTTGGGTGCTCCGTTTTTCGCAGGCATTTTATTTACTGAAAATTTTGCGAGCAAATTAATTCTCTTCTTAGCTACACTTGTTACTTTTTTATGTTCATTGGTGAACACCAAACCATGTGTTTTTCCTTGAAAATGGAAACACTTCCCAATAGTCCCGGACTTTTCAATTAATTCTCAATGCTTGAATCAATTTTAATAGTTTAATTTCTATCTAGACGATAAAGGAATGTGATTTAGTAGGTTAAACATACAGGTCTGCAAGGATCCTAGATGGGGAAGATCCTATGAGTGTTATAGTGAAGACACTGAAATCGTCAGAAAGATGACGTCCATGGTTTCAGGTTTGCAAGGTCAACCGCCACAAGGACATGAACACGGATACCCTTTTGTGGCTGGAAGGTAGGAAAAAAGCACTCATCCATATAAACCTCAACAAAAATATTCTAGTTTAAAACTATTGAAAAATTAACTATTACATCTCTGATAACAATTTACATATTTTCATCAATATTTATACCTTATGTTTAAGTTTTACCCCAGGAACAATGTTGTTGCATGTGCCAAGCATTTTGTTGGTGATGGAGGTACTCATAAGGGTGTGAATGAGGGAGATACTATATTGTCCTATGAAGACTTAGAGAGAATACACATGGCACCTTATTTAGACTGCATTTCCCAGGGAGTTTCGACCGTTATGGCATCCTATACTAGTTGGAATGGACGCAAACTCCATGCTGACCGTTTTCTTCTAACCGAAGTCTTGAAAGAAAAGCTAGGGTTTAAGGTAAAGTTACTGATGATCTATCTTTGGCTAAATCGTCAAGTATTTTTTGCATCAATATGCTTTAAAAGTCCAAATTATGTAACCCAAGTTTTCACTATATTAGGAGCTATTTTTGCATGTTATGGACAAATGCTGAAATCTTTTATCTGTTTTCTGTTCTTTCTTTCGTTCTTCTTGAAAAGGTGACGGGTTTTTGTGTTTTCTTATTTCTATATGATATATAAAAAAAAACATTCATGAGCTTCCGCCTAATAGATTAAGCTTTTAGTATAATTGTCCCTCGCCATGCTGTAAGAGCTGCATTGACTAAGGTTATGTTTTGATAAATAACATAATTGAGCCTTACAGCATAACCGCTTATCGTATAAGTGTTTATGTATGGTTATTCTATAACAAAAGATAAAATAAAGTTAAATTGTTTTCGTATAATCTATACATTGTTTTCGTAAGTTATCATTAGATAGCTTATAGAAATAAGTTGAAAATAGCTTATAGACATGCCATAAGTTGTTTTCATAAGCTCTTAACAGTCTCACAAATGTCTATTCTAGTAGATAAGTTCAAATAAGTCAATCCAAACATACCCTAAATTTTAAGGAATTCAACCATTTTTTCCTCCATATTTTTGACAAAAAAGTTTATTTTTCGCACGAGGTATATCTGGCCTGCGTATTGTCCTCGCTTTAAGTCTAAAAGGATATCTCGTGAATTGTAATTCATTTCCTTTTATTTCTTGAGTTCATTTTAACATTTTTGTAATCTACAGTATTGTTATTGTTATAGGGTTTTGTTATTTCTGACTGGGAGGGGCTCGACCGACTTTGTAAACCTCATGGATCAGATTATCGATACTGCATCTCCTCAGCCGTCAATGCTGGAATTGACATGGTACTACAGATCTTCAGTTCAAAGAATCTTTCTCATAGTGTTTTTTAATCTGTTTTCACATATTCAATTACATATGCAGGTGATGGTGGCTTTGAGGTACAAACTATTCATCGAAGAAATGACCTCTTTGGTTGAATCAGGGGAACTACCAATGAGCAGAATCGACGACGCTGTTGAGCGAATTTTGAGAGTAAAGTTCGTTGCTGGTCTTTTTGAATTTCCTTTAAGTGACCGATCTTTGCTAGATACAGTTGGTTGCAAAGTAAGTGTAAACATAGCACATTTTAACATTTCTATATTCCCGTATTAATTGTTCGTGTGTATCATGACTTGTTAAAAAATCGTAAACTTTGTTTTACTATCATACTTCTTCTGCAGCCACATAGAGATCTAGCACGTGAAGCGGTTCAAAAGTCCTTGGTTCTGTTGAAAAATGGAAAAGATATTAGTGAATCTTTTCTTCCATTGAACAAGAATGCTAAAAGAATTCTTGTTGCCGGAACTCATGCCGATAATCTTGGATATCAATGCGGAGGTTGGACTAAAACTTGGTATGGCGGTAGCGGGAGGATTACAGTTGGTAAGCTATGACTATGATATTTATTGGTTTTTCAAATGTGTTTTGACACCTAAAGTTTGAGAACACTTGCTTCACAACTATATTAAGAACATGGTTGTCACATAATCACATTAACTTATACTTTACAATGTTAGGAACAACAATCTTGGACGCAGTTAAGGAAGCCGTGGGAGCTGAAACAGAAGTTATTTACGAGAAGTATCCATCAAAGGACACCATAGAATGTAACGAGTTCTCATTCGCAATTGTAGCCGTCGGTGAATCTCCATACGCAGAGTCATTGGGCGACAATTCACAGCTCACAATCCCCTTCAATGGAACCGATATTATAAGCTTAGTCGCTGACAAAATCCCAACGCTCGTTATTCTGATATCCGGAAGACCTTTAGTCTTAGAGCCATGGCTTTTGGCAAAGATAGATGCTCTTGTTGCTGCTTGGTTGCCAGGTACCGAAGGAAACGGAATCACAGATGTTATCTTCGGTAGTCATGACTTCAAAGGACAACTTCCAGTTACTTGGTTTCGAAGTGTTAAAGAGCTCGATCGACCAAGCGATGGAGTTGCTTCATCCGAACCTTTGTTTCCTCTTGGTTTTGGGCTAAACTACTTGAATAAGTAAATATGTAATTTAGGTAATAATATTTTCCCTTCTTAATTTACACGACACTGATACTCACACGTATATATCAGGAATAATTTGAAAAACTTAAAGTGGTTAAATGTTAACACATGTGTCGGTGTTGTACTATACTCACACATAGATATCAACAATAATTTGACTTATGTGAATCAGATTTAGTCTATAGATTCATATTCCCTCTACCCCACTGGAAAAATAAAACTATATTTTATATAGTGAATTACACTTGGTTGATGTTCATCCTGCAGAATATTGATATAAAGAAAAACAAATTCTTACAACATTAATGTTTTCTCTTTTCCCTGTTCTGTGGTGTGACATATATATTATGCTTCAGATCTTCTATTAAATTTCAATTATAAATGTTTCAAAGATTAGGCTCATGGATGGAAATACTATAAGGTATAACCTTTCTTGGAGAAGATTTTTATGCTAATATGCGTAACCATATATAGAAACTATATGATTCTGATAACACATTTATGTTTTTCTATTATATGCCTTTAGTTATTATTTATTCAGTCTCCTCTTGTGGTTTACCATAACAGATTTTATTGGATACCAAATCATTAGCTCTACTGTTAGATATTCTGGTTTATTCTCAATATTTTGAAAAAGAAGATGAAATAATTCAGATACAGAACAAAACAACTGCATAATAATTACTTAATGATAGAGATTTGATATACCAGCTTTTCTCTATTCTTTTTCAATGTAATGTAACATATTAGGCCCACTAAATTACATTATTTTGATTCTAGACCAATAATAAAGCACAAAGTGAATCCTACCCACTTTGTTCTAACAAATGCTATTATTGCAAATTAAGACTTTACATTTAGCTTTGGACTGTGATAAGAAAAGTATTTATTAGGGAATGTTTGTGCCCCGCAATTCTGAAAATTTAAAATTGTTCTTAACGTGTTCGGAGATGGGAATGTTTGTGCCCCGCAATTCTGAAAATTTAAAATTGTTCTTAACGTGTTCGGAGACGCATCTCCGAACGAATCTAAAATCACACAAATCAGCCTTTATAATATTTGTTTCATTTTGAACAAAATATAATTCGGAGATGCATCTCCTTATGTTATTTGGGTATATCCGAAGATGCATCTCTGAAAAACCCTCTGTACTCAATTGTGGCATTTTTTATTCCCTAAATCTTAATATTTTTTGAGGCAAACATATTTTAAGTCATTTTAGGCTAACATAATGTGACAAGACTGGAATAACGGATAACATCCTTGAACCAATTAGCAGTGGGTTGTTCCAACTCCAATATCTTCTGACTGTGGTTTACCGAGCACGAGCGCTCTAGTAAAAATATCACCATCAGTCACGATTTAATTAGTTTAAGACATATGTATTATAAAAGTAAATAAATATACCTCTCTTTTTCAGACATGCCTAACAACATTGTCCGCATAGAGATGAAGTAAGGAGGTGTCAAATTGACCTATTGGATAACTCTTTAAAAGGGCATCACCAGCGGGTTCCTCTTGAACTTCAGGGGCTTCATGTGTTGCATCATATCCAGGGACTCGTGGCCCCGTGAAGTAGGACCTGAGATAGGTGACTACGAGAAGTAGAGCCAGATGATTGGGAACCTCGCGCTGGGAACCATCAAACAAGTTATCATCAACTCATGGCCTCGTGGTCCTGGCTGTGGCTCTCTCATGTCGTACAAACACGATTTGGAACACACGTTCGAGTCTAATCCTGACAGGGCTGTGTTCAGTCATTGCACCTGTGTTAAAACCAGAAAGTCACATCACAAATTCAACCAAAATTAAATCAGACAAAAGTTTGGATATACATCTCCAAAAATAACACAGAAAAAATTCGGAGATACATCTCCAGATAAAGTTGCGATTTTCTCAGCCATGGCAGAAATGCAACTGCTGCCCTAACCCTCCAAACAAATGCAAATGCATGTCCATTCATGCTACCTATTTTGATTTCCCTACTATCTAATGTAGCTAAAACAACTTATGTTTTTATAAAACATCAATCAAAATATAAAAAAAGAATTTTGAAAAATTTACGAAACTAAACTGATGAGAAAGAGAAGCTTGAATGGATGAAAAACATGAATTGGACACCTTTATTAATTGAGATTTTTTACGATGGTGGAGGAGAAAAAAGTAACCCCAATTTATTATTGGTGTTTTTATTTATTAGGAGCTTAATAATCAAAATTTTATCATAATAAGTGAATTGTTGCGGATTCCAACTTGCACTTTTGCAATCAAATGTATTTGCAACTTCCAACTAATCTGATTTAAAGGAATTTATATATATATATATATATATATATATATATATATATATATATATATATATATATATATATATATATATATATATATATATATATATATATATATATATATATAAAAGGCATATCATATGAGAATGTGAGAATGAATCTGAACCATTGAATTTTAAAATAAGTGGTGGAGATCATGGGTGAATCTCTTTTTTCTCTCTCCTACATCATTTATTTCAAAATGTAGGACAGAGAAAAAAAAAGATTCACCCATAATCTCCACCATTTGTTTTAAAATTCAATTGTTCAGATTGATTCTCACATTCTCATATAAATATGGCATTCTCATATGATATGCCCTCATATATATATATATATATATATATATATATATATATATATATATATATATATATATATATATATATATATATATATATATATATATATATATATACACACGCTTCACATTAAACAAAAATTCATATATGAATTTGATTAGAAAGAGGTGCAAGTGTTGATGGAAATAAGAATAAAGTGGGGAAGCTGCGTTAGTCTTATCATAATTACTGTTATAATGCCCAATTGAAGGACCATTTGGGTTATACCGCCATGCTTTTTGTGGTTATTTTCTTGGACTTATGCTCACATTTTAGACAAGTTGCAAAGGAAAAACAAACACAAGGGCCATTTTTTAATATGCCTCAATAATTAGAGGAATTTTAATGCATAATTGACAATAATGTTACTAAAAGGTGAAGACTACTTTTATCAAGGACCATATATTTCTTCCCAAGAAAGAATTTTTTGCTAGAGAAAGTATTTACTCTCTTATTTTTCTTCTATATCGCATATTCGAATCTACGTTTTCTACAATTAAATGTTCATACATATTATCATCAAGTGGATTGCCGAAACATTTGAACTAATTTGAAATAATTTACATGTTGAAAAACTACAAAGATATGGAATAGGAAATAGAATTATACCCACAAAAAAAGAAAGTGAAAAAAATGAGTGAACAAAGTGAACTAGTTAAGCATATACTTAATTCTTTCTTCGTTGAAAGATGATAAAACCCAAGTCTAAAGAAAGCTCCAAAGTCAAATTACACGCTTCTCACACATATATGAGCCCAATTATTTGGGGAGGCATGTCATATCCAAACACACTTTATGCTTAATTTGATTCTATAAGCTCATTACTTTTTTTTGGCAATAGCATAATTTTTTTTGTATTTTAAATTTATATTTTCGTTGTTGAATGTCATAATTGTACTCTCTTTTCTTAAGTTTCATTGCATGCTATGCCACTTTTATATTACACCATTGTAGAGAAAATAGAATATGAAGATAATAAAAGTGTAGATTCTAATAAGACTACTACTTCATGAACTAATTTATCAAGAATCAGTCTTCAGAGTTTATATTATATTATATTTTCTTCTTTTTATTTCTATTTGCAACAATGAAATATATATTGATTTTTCATATTTAATTAAATTAACGTATAGTATCTACACTGGCGGAGGAGCCTGATCAGAATTTTTGGATGGTCGTTACAATATACTAAAAGTTATAGATGTTGGAATTAACCATAATTCTGAGAGATAATTCGAATCAATTTTGATAAACAAGAATCAATCTTTTTTTATTGATTACGCCTCTCGTTCTTCAGTCTTTACTTGATTGATTCAACCATACCTTAGTTGCAAGATGATTCTGTTGCGCAAAGATAATGAGAGAAGATAATGGAGAGAGAAGAGAGAAAGATGAAATTTAGGATTTTCGGAGATAAGAAGAAGATATTATTGATTCTCAATTCTAACTGAATTGCTACATTCACAAATATGGTGTCTCCATATTTATAGTTGGGTTTGCTTGTCCACCAAGCAAACTCTAACTAACCCTAACTAAGTTACAAAGCAATAGCTAAGTCTAACTCTTTCGACATATTCTCCTTTCGACAACTTACAAATTTCGACAACTACTTGTTATATTCGACTCTCTGCAGAATATAGTTAATACAGACTCTGTTGAATACTACTTTGACATAAAAAATTATATAATCAACACACCACCTATTTCATTGTGTCTAAGCTATCTACATTCATCATAGTTCTCATTCTTTTGAACAATTTGACTTGCAAAACCTTCGCCATGATGTCTCCAATTTGATTCTCAGTTCTATAGTGTTCCAGGTTCAGCTTCCCATTTTTTACTTGCTCTCGAATATAATGGAACCTCATCTCGATGAGTTTGCTTCTTCCATGTGCCATCAGATCTTCACCAAATTGATAGCAGACATGTTGTGAATCTTCATGGTCATTTCTCTATGATTCTTCCTTATAATTTCTTCGACCATGTTCACCATCCATGTTGCTTGACATCCATAGAGAGGAGCACTTATGTATTCTACTTCACACAAAGACAGTGCTACCATTGGTTCTTTTCTTGAGTTTCAATAAAATGGTGCACCACCTACCATAAACACAGAACCAGTTGCGGATTTTTTATCCTCATCAATACTATGCCAACTCGAGTTAGTGTAATCCACTAGTTTGAATTCTTTTCCTTCATCAGTTGTTGAAAACAAAATGCCATAGTTGAGAGTTCCTTTGAGATACCTTAGTATCCTCTTCGTGGCTGCAAGGTCTGAAACCTTTGGCTTCTACATGAATCTACTCACCATACCCACACTGTAAGCTAGATCAGGCATTGTGTGACAAAGGTGTCTTAATGATCTAATAAGTCTTCTGTATTATGTTGGATCAACATCATTTTCATCTGAGTCTTTCGAAAGTTTCAGTCTTGACTTTGCAAGTGTCGAAGTTGCATTGCAGTCTTCCATCTCAAATATTTTGAGTATCTCACTTGCATATCTTCTTTGATACATCATCAGGCCTCTACTACTCTTGTAGAATTTGATACCAAGAAAGTATGGAACGTTTCCTGAGTCAGACATTTCGAACTCCTTGCTAAGATCACCTTTGAAGTCTTTGATCTCTTTTTTGCAGCTACCTGCTATCAACAAGTCATCAACATATAGGCAAAGTATAAGCAATTCACTCATTCTTCTTCTAACATATACTCCATGCTCAATTTTGCATTTCACAAATTCCTTATCCGTTAGAAATCCATCTATTTTCTCATTTCAAGCTCTTGGAGCTTGTTTAAGTTCATACAAAGCTTTATGCAACTTATATACCTTGCTTTCTTGGCCTTTATTTATAAATCCAACTGTTGTGTAACATAAACTTCTTCATCTAATGAGCCATTGAGGAATTCACATTTCACATCCATCTGGCATATATACCAGTTGTTCATATTTGCTAGAATAATAACCAACCTTATTGTTCCAATCCTAGCAACTGGTGTAAAAACTTCATCAAACTCGATTCCTTTTTTCTGAAGAAATCCTTTGGCTAAAAGTCTTGCCTTGTGTCTGATTACTTCTCCTTTGGGATTCAACTTCACCTTGTATACCCGCTTCATATCAATTGCCTTCTTACCTTGTGACAAATCGACTAGTGACCATGTGTTGTTAACTTATATTGAATTCAATTCCCCATTCATCGCTTGCATCCACTTTGAGTTCTTCAATGCCTCGGTTGTTCAGGGAAACCTACGAGTACCGACCATTAGCAACACCTCTTTGAAGGTGAAAACAGCTAAAGAACAGAGGAATGGATGACCTGATCCCGAGATACTCGCACACTAGCTCAAAAGCCTTTAGGAAGGCTATGGAATTGAGATGCAGTTGGGAGGGCGCCAAGTGCGGATAATGGAACACCCTAATCTGGAGCTTGGTGAAGGGCAGACGGAGTCCCATCTCCTTAAAACACACCTCATACACAGCAAACTTGTCCTCGGTATTTTTCGAAGATATCCAATCATCCATAAAAGGAAACACCACCCTTCATTCCCTCGTAGCGACAAACGGGTCCACCTCCTCGATCACTATTGTAAATGCCTCCTCGGGATGGAGAACGAACTTCAAGGGAGTAAACTTCGACTCATCAGCCACCCAAGCATCCCCAGAAATAGTCGCTTCCTCCACCTGAGCAGAGTTCCCCTCCTGGTCGACGGATGTCTGTTCGGAAGATGACCTTTACGAGAATAAGGAGTGGTCGAGCTGCTTGTACCCTCGTGACAATTCTCACTCAGAGTATCTTCTTCAGAACCGCCAGAAATTTGTACCTGAAAAGCAGCAGAGAATAGTGAATTTGACTTCAAAAAACCAAATCCATATTTCCACCGCAAATTAAGTGAAAGGCCGTGCGCTAAAGCAATAAGGACAATGTCCTCGGCCAGAGCCCTTAACTCAAAATAGTGAAAGAAGGCGTCGAGGAACCCCCCTTGATCAGTGGTTTTCACACATATATTTTCCGTTGTTTTTAAGTATTTTTAAGTTATGTTATTAAGTGTTTTATTTCTTTATTCGTCATTTTATGCTTTGGTTGTATGTTTTAATGTTTTCAGGTTCATATGGAGAAATCGGAGTAAATCAGTGCGAAACTCGGAGTTTTGAGGAAGTTCAGAAAACATGCTACAGGAGGCCTGACACGGGTGGCCGTGTTGCTCAACACGGGCCGTGTCAGGAAGAGAGCTGGGGCAAAGTTTAAGAGAAAGGAAAAACAGTGAAGCAACACGGGTGCCCGTGTTGCACAACACGGCCCGTGTTGCACATCCTGGGACTCAACAATAAAAATAAATATGACAGGGGACCAACACGGGTGCCCGTGTTGCACAACACGGCCCGTGTTGGGTTTGACGCTGATTTCAATGATTTTTGTGATTTTGTTCAGTGGTTTGCCTGCAAGGGTGTTTTTGGGATTTCCAACCAACTTAAGTGAGTCTGCATTATTTAGGAGAGTTTTTAAGATGAATTAGGGATCTTTTTTGCCACACGAAGAATTGGAGGATTGAGAAAAGAAGCCTATGCAATTGGAGAAGAACAGAGAACTCTCATGAGCGGAAGCCATTGAAGATCAAAGTTCATCATCTCTATTGTAATGTCTTTATTTGATATCTTTGTAATTTCTTTGGATAATATGAGTAGCTAAACCCCCCAATGCTAGGGGTATCCCTGATTAACATTTGTGATGATTTTGAATTCCGAATTTCAATAACATATTTCTGTTTCATGTTCAATTTAATGGTATAAGGTTTTTAATGATTTCCTCGTCGGACCAACTGGATTGATTTGTGACTGACAATTAGGATTGACCTCCATTGTTAGGGTTTTTATACCATTATACTATAGTAGATATCACCTAGGACTAGGGATACCCTATAGTAACCGGATTGTTCTTGATTATAATAATACTTGATTTGATCACTAATTTCGAATGTTCAAAGGTTTTCCCACTAAGGACTTAGGAGCAAATACCCTTAAGAACCGGTAATTGATAAGTTGAATTTTGTTAATGAAACAAGGGTTCAGAATTGTTACATGTTAATGCACACACCTACCCTGGCATGTTACTCATATTTGGCTAAATCAACCTTTTAAGTTTATTTGCAATTTAATTCGTACTCATAAAAACCAAAACCCTAAGGCTTTTTGTTTAATTGAATTCCTACTAACTCTATAATATCACGCAGTCCTTGAGATCGATATTCGGGTAAATTTCCCTTTATTACTACAGAGGCAAAATAGTACACTTGCTATTTTTCCGATCAAGTTTTTGGCGCCGTTGCCGGGGACTGTCGAAGATTATAGAGTTTTTAGATTTATTTCAATTAGAATTTTGTTGCTCTGCGACTAAAATTTTATTTTCTGAAAAAAAAAATTATTTTATTTTTGTTCCTCATCCTAATAATTGTCTAATCTGTTTATGCGAGGTAAGACCTCAGCAGAATTTCTTTTTGACGCAGAAATTGAAAGGACTTTTCACGCAAGGCGCAGACAAGCTCGTCAAACTAAACTGGAATCTGAGGAAGAAGTGATTACAGTTCATTCTGGTTCAGACACCGAAAGTGAAGAAGAGATCATGGGCGAGGTACCACCACCAGGGAGACTTCTCGGAGACTATGGTGCTAGAAACACACCGGGAGGAAGGCTAACTATTGTCAACCAACCGGTGAATGTTACTAATTTTCAATTGCATCCAAGCACCATCACTCAGGTCGAAAGAAAGCCTTTCACCGGAAAGGTTAATGAAGATGCAAACAAGCACTTACAGAGGTTTCTGACCATGAGTACAACTTTAAAAATCAAAGGTCATACAGAAGAGGCCAAGAAGCTGAGAATGTTCCCATTCACCTTGGCAAAAGAAGCAGAAGAGTGGTTTTATTCCCTTCCAGCAAGCAGCATTACATCATGGGAAGAGATGGAAAAAGCTTTCTTAAATGAGTATTTTCCCGCCTCGGTCTTTATAAGGAAGAGGTATGACATTCTGAACTTCAAGCAGAAGGAGGGTGAGCCCTTAGGAGATGCATACAAAAGATTTAAAATAATTCTAGTAGCATGTCCCACTCACAATATGGACAAGACTGAACAGATGCAAGTATTTGTCAATGGGCTCAGAATGAAAACAAAACAGTTAATTGATACAGCAGCTGGAGGCTCGACAAATTTCACAACAGCCTCAGGCATCATCAAAATCATTGAAGCAATAGCTGCAAATGAGCATTTGGAATTGTATGACAGGTGTGCTAGCAAACCGGAAGGAATCATTGATCTCAAGCTGGAGACTTCTAAAACTCGGGTTGAAGATGCGATAGCCGCAGAAGTTGAAAAGAAATTGAAGGCTATGAATATAGGTAAACAACAGGTGGCTCAAGTTCAACAAGCTCAACCTGTCAGCTGTGAAATCTGTAATGGCCCACACCAAATGGTGTACTGTTTTGCTACTCCCAAGCAGATTGAAGAAATCAAATTCCTAAGGCAAAACAACCCGTATTCTAACACCTATAATCCAGGGTGGAAGAATCATCCAAATTTTGCTTGGAAAGATCAACAACAACAAGGTACCCAGAAGGAAGAGTGGGAAGTGGCAATTGAAAGATTAGTTGGGCAATGTTCTCAGTTCCAAGAAGAAACAAGAAACAACCACAGAAACACTTCGGCCTCAATTAAAAATCTGGAAGTTCAAGTGGGGCAAATAGCACAGCATCTCACTCTACAGGCACAAGGTACCATTCCGAGCTCAACTGTGAAAAATCCGAAAGACCAAGAGAAGATTAATGTTGTTACTACAAGAAGTAGGAGAGTAGCAGAATCTGAAAAAGAAAAAGAAAAAGAGGAAATAAATGACCCCATGGTAATAGAGGTGGATCTGGAAATAAGAGAGAATCCAAAAGAGCCAGAAGTTGTGGTACCACCGGTTAAACCAATGGAAGAAAAAAATAAGAAAGACGCTGAACCGGTGATAAAACTACCTTTCCCCTCCAGAGTGACAAAGAAGGTTTCAAGAGAGAAAGACTTTGAAAAGTTTACGAAATTGTTCAAAAAGTTAGAGGTAAATCTACCATTCTTTGAAGCACTTGAACACATGCCTTTGTATAAAAAAATTATGAAGGAGGTGTTGGCGAAAAAGAGATCACTAGGAGGAGAGCCAAAAATTGCAATTGAGAAGTGTGGTATAGTCTCGACAGCAAGAAAGATCCCGATAAAGAGGAAAGACCCTGGGGCGGTGGCGATACCATGCACTATCAAGAATATAGAATTTAAAAAGGTACTCCTCGATTCTGGGTCTAGTGTGATTTTAATGCCTTTGTCCATTTTCAAAAAGCTTGAATTAGAAAAGATTAGTGAAAGCAAGACACAGTTAAGGTTCGCTGATCACACCGTCAATAAATACTATGGGGTAGCTGAAGATGTACTAGTGAAAGTTGATAAGTTTGTATTCCTTGTTGACTTCCACATCATGGATATTCCGGAAGACGAAGAAACTCCTATCTTTCTTGGGAGACCATTTTTGTCGACAGGCCGCTGCAACCTCGACATTGAAAAAGGGACACTAACGCTAAAATCATTTGATGAAGAAGTAACCTTGAAGATGTTAGGAGTTAAGAAAAATAGGGCAGGTATGAATGAGAAAACTTCAGCTGGTATGACAGAAGGTGAAAAAGAAGACAAAAATCCTAAAAATCTCCAAGAAAAAGTGTCAAGCATAGCCTCTCGGGTGGAACCAACTTATGTAGCTGTCAAAAGTCATAAGAAATCGAAGGGAGTCAAGAAGAATGTGGGAAGCAAATTGAAGAGAGAAGTTAGCCACGCTTTTCATCTTCATGAGTTCGTGGTTGCAAAAGTGACAAGCAACAAGGTGTGGAAAAGGAAATACCCTCCATAATAAAAGGTAATGGACCGTCGAGCTATGCGACGTTAAATGAAGCGCTTCGTGGGAGGCAACCCACGGTTTTAATAATTAATTTCTCTGTTTGTTTATTTTATTTTCAGGAAATAAAAGAGGACGTCTCTGGTGAAAGCTTGGAAGTGATCATTATAGTGCATTACCCTCTGTGAGTCACCTCTCTCAGGCTCGTTCTGAAACATTGAGGCCAATGTTTAGTTCAAGTTTGGGGGAGGCTCTTCTCTTTGCATTTTAATTTTTATGTTATTTTTATGTTATTGGTATGATGTGAAACCATAAAGTGAATTCTGCCCAAATTTTGACCGAAATTTTAATTTTTGTTGAAGAGTTTTGATCTTAAAGAGCGATCGGGAATAATATATAGAGATGAAGCGAGGATTGTTTGAGGACAGAAAGTTCGGAATAATGTGACAAGAAGAGGTTTGTTTAAACACCCTTGGTTCCCTAAAAGAGATACGAGTCTAACGTGTAGATTTGCACCATAGTACTTGTCTCCTGAGAAGTACTTCTCGAGTAGTTTATCGATACAGTCTGGCAGAATTCAGATTCACTTGCATGACGACTGGTTGAGAAAAAAAAAAGATATAAAGTTGGCACCAAATGATGAAAAGGCGGTAAAAGGCAATCGGCTCGCTAAGTTGGGTAACCCTCACCCGGTTATTCAGCCCAAAGGAGATTGATCCCCAAACGTCGTCCAAAAGGACAATATATAACTGCAAAGTTTGAAAATTTCATCGGAAAAAAAAGTAGCCAATGCTGCTAGTTTAGTGCCAGGAAAAGAAAACCAGAAGCTTTGATTCGTCTCATGCAGGTGATGATTATTAGAAGAAATGCAGTGCCTTAATATGATTGACCGAATGAAAGAGGAGGAAAATCGGAAAGAGACTTAAGTGCAAAGCATAGTTGGAGAGGTATCTGAAACGGGAGCTTGAGGTTTAAAGTGGTAACGAAAACTCGTCGCGTCATGTGAATGCCGAACCAACTGTTTCTTGATCAATACAGACGGATATCTCACGTATGAACACCGTGTGCTTTGAAGGTCATTAACTTTTGTAATTGTCGCTTGAGGTCAAGCAACAGTTTAAGTTTGGGGGAGTTTGATCAGTGGTTTTCACACATATATTTTCCGTTGTTTTTAAGTATTTTTAAGTTATGTTATTGAGTGTTTTATTTCTTTATTCGTCATTTTATGCTTTGGTTGTATGTTTTAATGTTTTCAGGTTCATATGGAGAAATCGGAGTAAATCAGTGCGAAACTCGGAGTTTTGAGGAAGTTCAGAAAACATGCTACAGGAGGCCTGACACGGGTGGCCGTGTTACTCAACACGGGCCGTGTCAGGAAGAGAGCTGGGGCAAAGTTTGAGAGAAAGGAAAAACAGTGAAGCAACACGGGTGCCCGTGTTGCACAACACGGCCCGTGTTGCACAACACGGCCCGTGTTGCACATCCTGGGACTCAACAATAAAAATAAATATGACAGGGGACCAACACGGGTGCCCGTGTTGCACAACACGGCCCGTGTTGGGTTTGACGCTGATTTCAATGATTTTTGTGATTTTGTTCAGTGGTTTGCCTGCAAGGGTGTTTTTGGGATTTCCAACCAACTTAAGTGAGTCTGCACTATTTAGGAGAGTTTTCAAGATGAATTAGGGATCTTTTTTGCCACACGAAGAATTGGAGGATTGAGAAAAGAAGCCTATGCAATTGGAGAAGAACAGAGAACTCTCATGAGCGGAAGCCATTGAAGATCAAAGTTCATCATCTCTATTGTAATGTCTTTATTTGATATCTTTGTAATTTCTTTGGATAATATGAGTAGCTAAACCCCCCAATGCTAGGGGGTGTCCCTGATTAACATTTGTGATGATTTTGAATTCCAAATTTCAATAACATATTTCTGTTTCATGTTCAATTTAATGGTATAAGGTTTTTAATGCTTTCCTCGTCGGACCAACTGGATTGATTTGTGACTGACAATTAGGATTGACCTCCATTGTTAGGGTTTTTATACCATTATACTATAGTAGATATCACCTAGGACTAGGGATACCCTATAGTAACCGGATTGTTCTTGATTATAATAATACTTGATTTGATCACTAATTTTGAAAGACTTTGGGATTAGGATTTCAATGTTCAAAGGTTTGCCCACTAAGGACTTAGGAGCAAATACCCTTAAGAACCGGTAATTGATAAGTTGAATTTTGTTAATGAAACAAGGGTTCAGAATTGTTACATGTTAATGCACACACCTACCCTGACATGTTACTCATATTTGGCTAAATCAACCTTTTTAAGTTTATTTGCAATTTAATTCGTACTCATAAAAACCAAAACCCCAAAGGCTTTTTGTTTAATTGAATTCCTACTAACTCTATAATATCACGCAGTCCTTGAGATCGATATTCGAGTAAATTTCCCTTTATTACTACAGAGGAAAAATAGTACACTTGCTATTTTTCCGATCACCCCTCAACTACGAATTCCTCTCACAACCAAGGTTTGGGACGTCGAGGAAGCCCCCGTTCGACACCTGGAGTTTTAAGAGCACCACAAACTAAACCCGGTCATCGGCAAAAACTCCCCTGCATGCTAGAGATAACTACACTATCAAAACTAACGCGAACGGCGGAGTGACAGCGGGGAAACGAACATCCCCTACCTAAACGACGGTGGCGGAGTCCCAAAAACTCCAGAACCACCGTCTACCACCAACACGCCGTCGGAAAAAGCCCAAAAACTATGTTTCTCATATCCCAAACCACATGAATTCTACCTAATAACTAGAGTAAAGCGTAAAGAGATGAAAGAACAAGTTAACTTACGTGTTCGGATAGGAGGTAAGAGCTTGTCGGAAGCGGTTGACAGCGGCAAACGGTGGAGAGAATTTTGAGCACTCGTCGAACAGGAACTTGGAGAAGAAAGAGAAGCGGAAGTAACAAAACTCTAAGCTCCCCCTATTTATAGAAGCCCCCCTCCCCAACGCGTGATTGGACACGCGCCTAGCCTAGCCATCATTACGTCGTCATAACTACACACGTCTCAAAGCACGCGTGCGACGTCACCCCTTTGCATCCCATCAACTGTTCATCTCTTCAAAAAAAATGACGTTGGTCTTCCTCGACAACCAGTTTCCTCAAAATGACATGCGTCACACGTACAATAGGTCCTCGATTACCCTTAAGTCATCACTCCCATGCTCGGAGTAACGACTTGTGGGGCTCCTGTTCTGGACTAACCCGACAAGAAGGGACGGCCCAATCCACATCCACTATGGGGAAGCCCAACGACCTAGGCCCAATCACTGATGGGAAGAAAGAGCGCTCTCTCTTCTGCCCGTCTATGAGCTAACCATGATCTGGACGACTATATCAACTCCAACACCACTGGTCGAATATCAGGCTCCCCGGATCTCTCCCCATGTCAACCAGGGACTCTCCTCTGCTCGCCCAATAGCTGGTTTCGAGCAGTCTCCCAGGATCCCTAGGTTTACTCCTAAAATCCTGGCAGTCACGCGTTTTGGGCCTAAAACCACGATCTAGCCCAAAACACGGGCCGTTAGCTACGCGCTGGGGGTAATATATATACTCTCTCCCTCGAGAGAGTGAGGTAACACAATTTTATAATCCTAAACACTAAATCGTATGTGTGCTCCTACTGACTTGATCGTTGGAGTACCTTGTAGGTACACCCCTCTCCTTGTCATCATCAACATTGTGCAAGACGTTTGTGGCCCTTTCTAATTCTGATCTTCAGGTCAGTACACTTGTGAAAGATTAAAATGGGTTTTCACTCTTTTTTTTTTATTATAAACTAATATCAAAATTGTAAATATATTGTAATTGGTATATATTAATTGAGTTAAAAATTAATTTTGAGTTCAACATGTAAACTTACTTCATCATTAAGAACGACATAATTAATATGTTAAAAAACTAAATAAACTTTTTTTTTTTGGAATATGAATAATTGAGCATATATGCCCCATTAGGCATACCCTATTCCTAATTCTTAATGTCAGGCGTGGGAAAAGTGGTGTATATATATGGTCAAAATATCCTTATTACAAAGTAGAAAGGAAAAGCTTATGAGTGAAGATTTGCATCTCTAATCCAATGCACATCATTTTTCAATTATCATCACTTGTTTGATTTTCTAGGTTGTAACTTATGATAGTTGCAATTAATTTATTTATAGATTCTCATTCCAAGGTAAAGGTTGTAACTTCTATATTTGTCTTATGCAATTGTCTTTATGAGTGTATGAAAACCATAAGTTCTATATTAATTTCTTTTATAATAAGGAGAATAAAAACAAAGAATTAAGACATGACTATAGGGGAATGAATTTTTCTCAAGTCTTTTTCAAGAAACAAATCAATATTAGTAGAAATAACATCTAATTTAGAAAAACTTATAGCCAGATATAATTTTTTTTATAAATAAAACCTATATATTACAATTTTTGTTAGGTTAAATTATAAAATGAAAATGTAGGATGTTGAGTGAAGTTGAGTAGGAGTCGAAATTAAGGGTTTGTTTGGATGCTTGGGCTGACTTAGAGACAGAGAGTGCATATTCTTGAATCCTATGCGCTTTACAAGTTTTATGATTGGAATAATTGAAAAATAACCCTCACAATTTGTATTATATAACTTTTTGGTGAAAATTTGCAATATGTATTAATCTAAAGAGAACCTAGAAAATTGCCACAAAAACCAAAAGAAAATCCCATAATTTTTACCATTTAATATATCATACATAAAAAAATACAATTATCGCAAATTATGTTAAACCAACTCAATTAATACAATTAGCATTAGAAATTCAAGTTTAAATTTACAACATCTCATTTATTCACATCTAAGGAGTGAAATGTGAAATGATTATTCATATTACAATATAATTATCAAAACTTGCTCAATTCTTCTTTTTAATAAAACAATACTCTTAAGATGATAAATATTTGTATTTTCACTTAATGCAATAATTTTTTTCCATCACTATTGGCTAGACTCAGATAATAAATGTGTAATAAATGAGAAATTTTAAGTTGGAACAAACAAGGTTCTTGCAATTTTCAAATGAGTTATATTTATAAAATCAAGTACACACAAATCTACTAGTATCATATCTTATCAAAAAATGTTATAAAAAATTGAAATAAATAGTTTATGTGACAAATTAGATTTTTTATAATTGATTTGATTATAGACGGCTAAATTAAAAAAAATATATATTTTTAGTATAAATAGTCATAATTATTAGAAATTTACATACAAAATCGTGAGAGTCAGAATTTAAATTTTAGTGTTGATGTTTTAATCTAATAATATCGATTTTTTTATTAATTGAATTCGAATTTACAAACTATAATCCAATATAATAACTAATTATACACACTATAATCCAAATTTATATTACAATAAAAGTGAAATATTTTAAATTACATAAAATATATAGCTATCATCCGTACCTTTAGAATCAATACTATAACACTATCTTTAAATTTAATAAAAGTATAAATGGTACATAAATTAGTCTTACTATAATATATGACCAAAGTCTTTGTTAATAATATATTACCTATCTATTCCCACATGAATCACACTTTGTATCATATGTTTAAATTTTTATTATAACATAAGTAATTAAATAATTCAAATGAATCTTACTATACTACATGATTAAAGTCCTTGTTAATATATTACCTGAATATATTCACTCAAACATAAATATTTGGACAGACTTTTACATACTTCAAATATGATGTTTTTATTTTGTCAACATTTGCTTGAATTTTACTTTGAGATGAGACTTGAGTTATATTTCTTTTAGTTGTCATCATCAGAGAATACAACTTATCAAATTTTGTTTATCTAGGGTCTGTTTGGTAAAAATAGCGGTTGACTGATAAGTTAGCTGATAGCTTATAGTTTATGACTGATGGCTGATGACTGATGACTTATAACTTATATCGGATGGTTGAGACTGATAGCTTATAAGCTCATTGAAGTGTTTGGTAAAATTAGCGGTTTAATTAACTTATAAATGTAAAATGACATAAATGATATTTAATATATAATTATTTTATTTTAAATTAAAATAAATTATAAGGGTTAAAAACGGATATTAATTAAAATAATAAGGATAAAAAAGGAAGAAAAAGTAATAAGTTATAAGACATAAGCTAAAACGCTATTTAAAATAGAGTCTGAAAAATAAGCTATAAACTAGTAAAATAAGCTATAAGCTCGTGATTAAAAGACCGTTACCAAACGGGTCTAAATTATCATATGAGCTTATAAGACATAAGACATAAGCTATAAGCTCGAAAATATGTCTTACCAAACAGAGCCCTAGTTGCATTTTTAACGGATTTACAATTTAGTTGTCATTAAAGCTTAGATGTTATCATAAAAAGTATCTACGTCTTTAATACACTACTACGGAAAACCCCTTTCACAACGATTGGAAAAGGGGTACCATCACGCGGCTCATACTATTGTTAAGTAGAGTGTGGTTGTAAGTTCAATGTTTCTATCACGGTCTGGAAAGTGTTATTAAAAGGCAGGACGCGCGCCACTTATCACAACGGTTATACTTATAAATTGTTGTGATACTTACACATAGGTACTGGATTCGAAACCCATCAGCACAAATTATGTAAATCATAAATGATCTTTGATCACGATTACAATATATAACCTTTGTGAAAAGTATCTAGAGTTTATTATATAATATGTAGAATGCTTGTTTTCCATACACCTCACTATAGAAATACAAGCTTTCTGAAAATTAAGCTATTCTTGAAAACCAACTTAAGCAAACCATTGTTTTTTTATTGCATGCGTCTCATCGTGCATTTCATGCTTGTTTACATATATATTGTAGTTTATTAGTCTAACTCCTTAGATACATTTTTGTTTTCAATTACACTTAAATTTCTTGTAGTTAATGAAACTTAACTATAATCAAAGACAACGATGCATCTGAGGAGTCAAGTCATTATACCATAATCTATATGTAAAAGAATATCAAATGAACAATGAGACATATGCAATCCAAAATCAATGGTTTGTTTAAGTTGGTTTTCAAATACAATTTAATTTTTAGATTATAGTATCTATGTCAATTTAAATGAATGTATTTTAAGTGAGGTGTATGGAAAATAAGTAATCTACATATTATATAATAAACTCAAACAACATCATACAGTAGAACCAGATATTGTAAATTTGTGAGCAATGACAAATATATATTATAAATTTCCAGGACGCACCTTATATTAAAATTAATCGTGGAACAGGAATCAATTCTGAAGTTCATCAAGTTTGTGAAGCAATGAAGAAGAAATATAAGGAGGAAGAATCTTACACAACAGCTTCATACTTCTTATATTTCTTCTCATTGTATCTCAAACTAGATGAAGTTTGTTGCCGTTGTTTTCATTAACTAAAATGTGTTGTTCTTGTTGAGTGCTACAATAATCATGAAAGTTATCAACATGTGAAAATGCAAACTTATTTGTCAACAAAGTATGAAAAACATCTTGTTTATGAAGCTATGAAGAAGAAGTACAGGGTGGATGAAATTTCCATCATAGCTTCATACTTCTTGTACTTTTTTGATAGCTACACAAACAATATGTACCATAGCCAAAGTATTGTCTTTGTTAAGGTAGTGAAGACGAATCTGAAAAAATGAGAACAATTAATCAACAAAAACAACATGCAACAAACGGGATAATGAGGAGCTATCTAACAATAAGATGTAAGAAGAAGAATACCTTAATGTATGAAGCACAAGATTCATGGTTAATGGCGAAGAAGAAGAGAAAAATGGGTACTAGGGTTTCACTATGAAGGAAACGGCGGAACTGTCAATAAGTGAGAGTTCATTCGCTTATATATGGGTAAATTATTTCACAACCGTTATCTAACAACCGTATTGATAAGTATTTATTTATTATAAATATATCACAACGGTGGAACGTAGCAACCGTAGTCATATCCCTTTGATATTTTCATGTAAAAATAAATAAAAAAGAAAAGACGCGCCTTAACATTTAAGGAATAATATATATGATGGCGCTGAGGTTCGAACCTATGAAAACTTGATGGTTTTACCACGGTTGGCTGCTCAACTGTAGTTATATACAATTAATTTTTAATAAAAAAACAAAAATAATATGGTAGCGCCTTATTTTAGAGATGTCACCACGGTGTAGTGAAGAACCGTGGTGACCTTGATTAGTAATCTGCAAAATAAAGTTCCCCAATTTTTACCTATATGATATAATTCATTTCATTTTATTATGATTTTAATTTTTTTAATTGAATATAATGAAATATAAAAATTACATGTTAGGTATGATTGGCCAACTAACATTGTCTATGTCACTCAACAAGTGTCACCTATTTAAAGAAATTACACAACATATTTTTAACCAAAAATAATAAAGATCAAAATTGTTTAAAAATGAAATAGAAAAATTAATTTCATGTATTAACCATAATATAACGATCAAAACGATTACTTAACATATATTAACAATTAATATATTTTAAATTATAATTTATTTTAGTCCTTCACAAAAATTGCTGAGCCTTGATTAATCATTGAGAAAAAAGGTCTATATTTAATCTTGAAAAAATTTAACTGAGTCATGTTAGTCTCTCTGTTAATATTTTTTTCAAACCGATTTTTTTTTTTTTTACTTTTGAACTGTGATTTAATTGTCATGTGTATTATTTATGTCACATGTATCATTTACAAAAAGTAAAAAATCATTTCAAATATAACATCCCTATTTGCTAATTATCACAAATTATACTAATGTTGGCATTTAGGCATAAGCATGGTGATTAGTGATTAAAGGAATCGATTTAGAATGGGTTATAAGACAAGAATTGCTTGGTCATTTTGAAGATTAAGTGAAGAGCTAATTAGTTTTTTTGCTTATCAACCATATAAGCCTAGGAGTCACTCTCTAATTCATCTCTCTCCATTTCATTTTCTTTCTCCCACACTTAGAAAGGTTGAGCATGAGCAAGATAAAGAGAGAAGGGGGCGGACTTGGATAAAGAGGAGAGGAGGAGTCAAAAGTTTCATTGCATGCACCATCATCATCATCATCCCCATCACCAATCAAACATCTATCCTTCATCTACTTCTCTTTCAAGGTGGGTTCTAGGTAGATTCTTGGTTAGAGGGTTTGGGTTTCACATGAATAAGGGTTGGGGTTTTGATAATTGATTGTATGTTCTTATTTGAATTGATGACTTTATGTTGCATGTTAGTATGGAGCATGAATTTACTTGATCATTGATTACATGAACATGCATGTTGAATTATTATGTGTGTAACCTGTGAAATTGTGTTAAGAATGCTTCTACCATATTTGGGTCTGTTTGGATTGAGAAGAAAATGTATTGGAACTAATATAATGCAGGAAAATGACATTTTTGACTCTGGTTCAGTGAGCAATTGATTGCACTACAATGTAAATCGATTGCACTGCTCCAAATGTGTGATTTTTGGATCTAGTTCAGTGAGCAATTGATTGCACTACCGTGTAAATCAATTTCATTGCTCAAAATATGTGATTTTTGCTTCTGGTTAAGTGAGCAATCGATTGCATTATAGTGTAAATCGATTTCACCTGACATAAATTTACCCCTTAACTATTTCGACCATAACAGGAGTTTCGTAACTCGGAATTAGGCGCCGTTAGAAGCATTGAAAAGCTAATGGAAAGGGCTATGATATTCCTAAGCTTACACAACTTTAAAACACTCTTAAGTATTACAAAAATATATGTGTATATTCTTGTATCTTGATTAATAAAGATAAAGACTTGGAAAGATGAACCTTAGGAAGCCTAAGTAAGAGTAATGGTTGGAAGTTTTCCACTTTTCCCTTTTACCCTTTAAGAGGCTCCTTCCAAGATCCTACAATCTAATGGTGTAGTAAGTATGGGACGAGGGGTTAGAGAACAGACAAAAGGATAATAACTGTTCACTGATCATGGTTGATCTGAGAGTGAGGCATATGTTACACATATATGTTGGCTACTTCTTGCGAGGTGATTCCAAGGATGCCCATGTGCCATATATATGCAGGTTATTTCTCGAGCATAAGTCTCGAGAATGGGTCGTGCTTCGTAGTTCAAGAGCTAATCTTCGGGGATGAACTCTTGAAGATGTGGACCATCACCTTTCCTTTGTCACCTCCCATTACGGGTGAATGTCGTTTACGACTCGGGCCCAGGGATATTGGAGGATTTGAATCATAGTGGCGATTCAATTTCGATTCGATGGTTCTCTATAGTCCATATGAGTTACTTACCATTAGAGCTGTCAAAATGGGCTCGGCCCATTGGGCCGGCCCATAAGCCCTACAATTTAGCACGGGCCGGGCCGCAAAATATCTTAAAAAAACACGACCCTGTCTTTTTGGGCCAGCCCACCGGGCCTATGTTTTTTATGAGCTGGGCCGGGCCGGGCCAAGCGGGCTTCGGGCTGGCCCATTAAAAAAAGATTTTGGTAAATTTTGGAGAAAAAAGATTGAGATAAGATATGATTTTATAAATGTGTTTTCAAGTCATAAAGAAAAGTTAAAGAGGATCAAGATATATTTTCAAAATGATGTGATCAAGGAAATGGTTGTGAGATGTAGAGAAAATTTGATAAGTAATTGTGATAATATTAAGTTACTTTATACTTTTACATGGATGATTTTGTGGTATTCATATATATTTATGGATAAATATTTTAAACATCACTTATATACGTTTATGATGACTTTCTACTTATGCTGTATTGCATTTATTCATTACATCCTTTTTATAAAATTAAAATTATAATATTGAAATACGGGTCGGGCTGGCCAATTGGGCCGCACGGGCCTTTGGTAAATGGGCCGGGCTCATTTTATGTGGCCCATTTAGCAATTGGGCTGGGCCGGGCCATTAAAAGACGTTGGCCCACCGGGCCGAAGCGGGCTGGGCCGGGCTGGCCTATTTGACAGCTCTACTTACCATGTAGATTTAAAAGGTATGATTTGGGTCTTGTTTCCGAGAGCAGATAGGCAGGTAAATTCGGAAGACCAAACATTGAGGGTATCTCCCGACAGAAGGCTGGCAGGTAAACCCGAAAGACCTATTCTAGAGGAAACGTATACCTAATATATGAATGTGTAATATGTAATTAGAGTATCCAATTGGATGGTCAGTGGACACTCAATCGTGGTGTTGCGAGTTGATAGGTTTTTCTATACTGGATAGTGAGGAAACCTTATGATCAATGAGGGATCCGTAGATGATGCATGTACTCTCTAGAGCCGAGAGGACCCATAAGATAGGGGAACTCACTGAGATTTAGTAATATCATCCCATTCATCTTATTATTTTTTTCAGGTACCATGCAAGATCGAGTTTTCTAGATGCTTGGATCAAGAGCTTTTGATCGAATGTCGTGAAGATCAAACCTGATCTTTTCTTCCACTGTGTATTATTAATATTGTGTAGACATATTCATTGTATCCATCTTCGAGATGATTTTGATATATATACAGTTTATGTCTTTATTCCTGTCTTTTTATGTACTCGGTACCAATTTTTACTATTTTACTGATATGATTCTAGACGCATATTAGTATGGTATTACACCAAACCACCCTAGTAGCATAACTAAATCTTCCTAAAAGATCATTAACAAGTGAAACAATAACAATACCTAATACACAAGAATACATAACAAGAAAAGCCATAATCACCCATTCATAAGCCACTGATAATAAACCCAGCAAAACAAAGAACCTCGTTGTATCATGATGATTTATCTCACGTCCCTTCACAAATAACTGCAAATCAACAATTGTAACCATTATATTTCATAATTCTTGTTTCTCAAATCTCTATTCTCTTTCTTCTTTTTCTCTTTCTCATCATCTTCAGCATCTTTTTCAACGTCAATTAAAGAATCATCCACTCTCAGGGTAATTCCATAATGAACCACTTCAAAAACCCTAACTCCATTATCAGCAACGAGAACAGAGAATTCAGAATCAAGAGCGAATGGTCTGAAAACAACAACACTGCCGTTAATGGGAGATTTAGAATTTGAGCTAAAAAGAGTACGACAATAATAATAATTAATTTCGGGGAAAAAGTCGTCGTCTAAGATGATTTTGGATGGTTTCTTACTTTTGTAAATAATACATGTGACATAAATAATACACATGACAGTCCAGCCACGATTCAAAAATAAGAAAAAAAAATTATTTAAAAAAATATTAATAGAGGGACTAACATCGGTTAATATTTGTAAGAGATTAAATATGAACTTTTTTTCTTAAGGGCTAATTTAAACTCTACAGTTATGAAAGACTAAAATGAATCTTCTCTCTTTCTTAAAAACTAAAATCAAAATTATAAAAAAAAAATATAAAGATATTGCAATTGATATATATTAATTGAGTTTAAAATGAAGTCTAAAGTTCTGCATGTAAACTATCCTTCATTATTATTAAGAACGACATAATCTATAATATAAGAAAATTAGATGTTTTGGAAAATAGCATTTCAACCTTTTGTTTTTATCCGCCACCTCATCATTTTGGGGGTATTTTATGTCCAAAATTTACTTTTTGCAACTAAATTGTATTTTTGGTTCTAAATTATACTTTTACAATTAAATTTACCATTTTTGAGGCATTTTGTGCCCAAAATTTATTTTTTCCATGTGTAAAATAATTATACAATTTCGGTGTATGAGTATTATTCTCTTTTTTTAATTCACAAGTAAATTCTAAAATATATGTTATTATCTATAATATATGAAAATTAGATGTTCTACAGAATACCATTTAATCCTTTGTCTTTGTCCGTCATCTTATCATTTTGGGGGCATTTTGTGTCTAAAATTTACCTTTTGCAACTAAATTATACTTTTGGTTCTACATTGTACTTTTGCAACTTAATTATACTTTTGGTTCTAAATTGTACTTTTGCAACAAAATTTACCATTTTGGAGGCATTTTGTGTCCAAAATTTACTTTTTACATGTGAAAAATAATGATACACTTTCGGTGCATGAGTATTCTTCTCTTTTTTTAATTCACAAGTAAATTAGTTTCTAAAGTATATGTTATTGTTCTAATTATGTGTCAAATGTTAGTTATGGGTCAAAGTCAAATTCTATTAATATGTTTGTTATGTTCTAAAATATATTAGTGTATTTTTCTCGATTATGAATGCTAGCAATGTTGTTCTTATTTTTCTAGAACTGTTATGAATGTTAAAGCACAAAATAAATAGAGAAAAATAAAAAACATCAAGATATATCTTGGTTTCCCTTTTCAAATAAGGGTACTTCAGTCCCCTCACATCTTGTGTGAGATTTCAATATCTCAGATACGTTACAATCGATCCACCTCACTCTCTTAACTATCTAACACAATCACAAAGGCATATCACCTTTTGATTTTACAACACACAAGATAAAGCACACCACTTTCACTTGAATACAATAATCACTTACACTTACTAAATAAAAAAATTTGAATAATAGATTTGTACGAAGCTGCTGCACTTGTTTCAAACTTTATACAAAGAATGATCTTCTCTTCCAATGATCAATTCAAATGAATATAAGTTAGATTGCTCGTGAATTACTCTCAAATATGATGTGAAAGTTATGCAGAAAAAGTTTCACTATTATAAATTTAAATAGTTTTAGTCTCTCTATTTTAAATTTAAACAATTTTGCTAAAACTAATGAGGTTTTTGTTGTTAAAATGACAAGTTACTTGTTAAACATGACAAATCATTATATATAAACCTGTTATTGAACTTTGTAGATTAAAATGTAAGTTAAAAGGTCCTGGATTTAACAGGACTATAAATCATGAGAATTATCTATCATTAATGTACATCGGTCTAGTGGTAAAGGCATATAATGTGGCTTAAAGGACTTGGGTTCAATTTATTTTGAGAACCAATTTTGGTTTTTTTTTTCTATATTTTTAAATCAGAATTGTTTAAAAATAAATTTAGTATTTAAAAAATGAAGAAAAAAAATTCAAGCAATCCAGTCACGGTTTAAAAGTAAAAAAATAACCGGTTTGAGAAAAATATCAACAGATTGACTAATATGACCTGGTTAAATTTTGTAAGCGATTACATCGGTTTTTTTTTGTGGGGGATTAATTTGGGGTTTGTAGTCATTGTGAGGGATTAAAATGGGTCTTCACTCAATATTTTTATATACGAAAGATGGTATTTATGATTCAAATATTTATGATCCAAAAATGGTATACGGAAAAAAATCTATTATTGATCTATTAACTACGAAAATTTACTATTGATCCAATTGTTTTTGTAAATGATACATAAACATAAATAATATTTGTATACGGAAAAAAATTTATTATTGATCTAAATATTTTATATGCAAAAAATTGTATTTATGATCCACAAAATTTTGATTCAAAAATGGTATACGGGAAAAAAATCTATTATTGACTTAAATATTTTTATATACGAAAATTTACTAATGATTCATGTAACACCCGTATAATTTTAATTTTAATTTAATTGGAATATTGAATTAATAATTAGAATTATTAAAGATTTTGTGAAAATAATGGAAAAATAATGGTTTATGGCATTTGGGCCATGTGAGAAAATAGTAAAAGAAGGGAGTGTGAAGTAGTAAAGCTTTTACTAATTTTATTATTATTTTCATAAAACAATTGGAATTGGGAAACAAAGAAAGAACGTGAAAGACTGAAGGTTTTGGGAACACGAAGAACGTGAAGGAGAACTGAAGAAGGAGAGATCAATCAAGAACTCTTGGCTAAGGTAAGGGGGGACTCTCCATTTAATATCTATTATCGTATTGTGAATAATAGTGTGGATTAGGAGTATTATTTGGATCAATAGATTCTATATTCTGGATTTTACTGTTTGTGTTCATCATTTGGATTGGAATTTTGACTGTTAATCCCTAATAACTGAATAGATTTAGGTTGTGATGAGTAAAATCGATTGTAGAATCATAAACTGTTGATGTTGGGTGAATTCTATGTTGTTTAGAATGTGAAATTTCTGGTTTTGAGACCCAAATCGCAGGCTGTACAGATGAATTCGCGAGGAAGACGAATGGGTAAGTTGCAGATTTTGGTAAACTGCTGCCCATTTGCGTATGATACGTATATGGTACGCGTATGGAGGGGGTGATACACGTATGTGTTAGAACAAGATTTGTTCTTATCAATTATCTTAGTTTTGATGATAACAATAATATGAATTTTGCTTAAGATAATATGGTACTCTAATCCAATGCAATTTCCCTTTCAGGAAATATATAAAGAGTACGCATAATTCAGCGCTCAGAAGATGTGTCTCAAATGGTTCAGCATGCAACATCAGAACATGGTCTGGCAAGACATCAGAAGATGGTCGAAGCAGAATCAGAACATGGGTCTATGGAAGCATCAGAAGAACATGAGATCAGAAGCACTGAAAATCAGAAGATGGTATCACGCTCAGAAGCACTTCAAGGTCAGAAGATCAGAAGATGCTGTGCACCAAGCTGTTTGACTCTGATGATATTCAAACGTCGTATTCACAAACATCAGATCAGAAGGAAGTACACGTGGCAGACTACGCTGACTGACAAAAGGAACGTTAAAGCTACTAAAGGCTACGTCAGTAGACACAGCGTGAACAAGGCTCGAGGTAGTTGACAAAAGCGTATAACATTAAATGCAAAGCTGTACGGAACACGCAAAGCATTAAATGCATTCAACGGTCATCTTCTCAACGCCTATAAATATGAAGTTCTGATGAGAAGCAAGGTTAACGATTCTGCACAAAATCAACTTATATCAAACTTGCTGAAACGCTGTTCAAATCTAAACTCAGAATCTTCATC
This sequence comes from Vicia villosa, assembly GCF_029867415.1. Lineage (NCBI taxonomy): Eukaryota > Viridiplantae > Streptophyta > Magnoliopsida > Fabales > Fabaceae > Vicia > Vicia villosa. The sequence goes on from NC_081182.1 coordinate 99,081,963, forward strand.
CTCATCAAAGCTCACTACATTGCTGTTGTAATATCTTAGTGAGATTAAGCTTAAATTGTAAGAGAAATATCACAGTTGTGATTATCGCTTTTAAGAAGCATTTGTAAACTCTTGAATAGATTACATTAAGTTGTAAGGAACTAGAGTGATCAGTTGATCAGTATACTCTAGGAAGTCTTAGCAGTTGGCTGAGCAGGAAGTCTTAGCAGTTGGCTGAGCAGGAAGTCTTGGCAGTTGGCTGAGCAGAAAGTCTTAGGAGTGAACTAAGCCTAGAGTGATCGTGTTGATCAGTAGACTCTAGAAAAAGTCTTAGGAGTGAACTAAGCAGTTGTTCCTGGAGTGATCAGGTTGTGATCAGAAGACTCTGGAAGACTTAGTTGCGGCTAAGTGGAAAACCATTGTAATCCGTGCGATTAGTGGATTAAATCCTCAGTTGAGGTAAATCATCTCTGCGGGGGTGGACTGGAGTAGCTTCGTTAACAGCGAACCAGGATAAAAATATTTGTGCATTTATTTTTATCGTCCAAGATTTAAAGTCACACTTATTCAATCCCCCCCTTTCTAAGTGTTTTTCTATCCTTCAATTGGCATCAGAGCGCCGGTTCTAAGGTGCAAGCACTTAACCGTGTTTAGAAAAGATTCAGGAAGAGAAAAACGCTTCATTTAAAAGATGGTTGATGAAAGTGAAAGGACTATACCTACACCTGCATCTACATCTGGCTCTGCTGAGCAATACAACGGTAACAATGGTTATACTAGACCGCCGGTATTTGATGGTGAAAACTTTGAATACTGGAAAGATAAACTGGAAAGTTACTTTCTGGGTCTAGATGGTGATCTATGGGATCTTCTGATGGATGGTTACAAACATCCTGTAAATGCCAGAGGCGTAAAGCTGTCAAGGCAAGAAATGAATGATGATCAAAAGAAGCTTTTCAGGAATCATCATAAATGTAGAACTGTTTTGCTGAATGCTATCTCTCATGCTGAGTATGAGAAGATATCTAACAGGGAAACGGCCTATGACATATATGAGTCCTTGAAAATGACTCATGAAGGAAATGCTCAAGTCAAGGAGACAAAAGCTCTTGCCTTAATCCAGAAGTATGAAGCCTTCAAGATGGAGGATGATGAAGACATTGAAAAGATGTTTTCGAGATTTCAAACTCTTACTGCTGGATTGAGAGTTCTTGACAAAGGATACACCAAGGCTGATCATGTGAAGAAGATCATCAGAAGCTTACCCAGAAGATGGGGTCCTATGGTGACTGCATTCAAGATTGCAAAGAATCTGAATGAAGTTTCTCTGGAAGAGCTTATCAGCGCCTTGAGAAGTCATGAAATAGAGCTGGACGCAAATGAGCCTCAAAAGAAAGGTAAGTCTATTGCATTAAAATCAAATATCAAGAAATGCACTAACACTTTTCAGGCCAGAGAAGAAGATCCTGAAGAATCAGAATCTGAAGAAGAAGATGAACTGTCCATGATTTCCAGAAGGCTAAATCAACTCTGGAAGACCAAGCAAAGGAAGTTCAGAGGCTTCAGAAGTTCAAGGAAATTTGAACGTGGAGAATCTTCTGATGAAAGAAGATTTGACAAGAAGAAGGTCATGTGCTATGAATGCAACGAGCCTGGACACTACAAGAATGAATGTCCAAATCTTCAGAAGGAAAGTCCCAAGAAAAAGTTTCATAAGAAGAAAGGTCTTATGGCAACCTGGGATGAGTCAGAAGATGATTCAGAAGATGAGCAGGCCAACTGTGCGCTGATGGCGACAGAAGATGACGGATCAGAATCTACATCAGAATCAGATTCTGAAGAGGTATTTTCTGAACTTACTAGAGATGAGTTAGTTTCCGGTCTAACTGAACTTCTGGAACTCAAGTCTCAAATTAGTCTCAAATACAAAAAGCTGAAAAAGCAATTTGAATTTGAAACAAAGAAGCTTGAGTTGGAGAATTCTGAATTAAAAGAAAAACTTTTAAAATTATCCAATAATGTTGGATCTCCTTCTGATTCAGAAAAATCCACTCCTAGTCTGAACCATATTCTGAAAGAATATGATTTAAGTTTCAGAAAGTTCTTATCTAGAAGCATTGGCAGAAGTCAGCTAGCTTCTATGATATATGCTGTGTCTGGAAACAAAAGAGTTGGCATTGGTTATGAGGGTGAAACCCCATACAAACTTGAACCTGTTGATGAAATGAAAATTACATACAAGCCATTGTATGATCAGTTCAAGTATGGCCACTCTCATGATATTAGGCACACCTCACATGCACAAAGTTTTCACATAACACACACTAAGAAGCATGTGACACAACCTAGGAAATATCATGAAACTCACATTAAGAATTATCATGCTGTTCCTCCTATTGCTTACAATGTTAAACCCAAGTTCAATCAGAACTTGAGAAAATCTAACAAGAAAGGACCCAAAAAGATGTGGGTACCTAAGGATAAGATTATTCCTATTGCAGATATCCTTGGCTGCAAGAAGGACAAAGCACAACATGTCATGGTACCTGGACTCTGGATGCTCGCGACACATGACAGGAAGAAGGTCTATGTTCCAAGACCTGGTGCTTAAGTCTGGTGGAGAAGTCAAGTTCGGAGGAGATCAGAAGGGCAAGATAATTGGCTCTGGAACTATAAAGTCTGGTAACTCTCCTTCCATTTCTAATGTACTTCTTGTAGAAGGATTAACTCATAACCTCTTATCTATCAGTCAATTAAGTGACAATGGTTATGATATAATCTTCAATCAAAAGTCTTGCAAGGCTGTAAATCAGAAGGATGGCTCAATCCTATTTACAGGCAAGAGGAAGAACAACATTTATAAGACAGATCTGCAAGATCTTATGAGTCAGAAGGTGACTTGTCTTATGTCTGTTTCTGAAGAGCAGTGGGTCTGGCACAGAAGATTAGGTCATGCTAGTTTGAGAAAGATCTCTCAGATTAACAAACTGAATCTTGTCAGAGGACTCCCTAATTTGAAATTCCAATCAGATGCTCTTTGTGAAGCATGTCAGAAGGGCAAGTTCTCCAAACCTGCATTCAAGTCTAAGAATGTTGTTTCTACCTCAAGGCCATTAGAACTCTTGCACATTGATCTGTTTGGCCCAGTCAAAACAGCATCTGTCAGAGGAAAGAAATATGGATTAGTCATCGTAGATGATTATAGCCGCTGGACATGGGTAAAATTCTTGAAACACAAGGATGAGACTCATTCAGTGTTCTTTGATTTCTGCATTCAGATTCAATCTGAAAAAGAGTGTAAAATCATAAAGGTCAGAAGTGATCATGGTGGTGAATTTGAGAACAAATCCTTTGAAGAATTCTTCAAAGAAAATGGTATTGCCCATGATTTCTCTTGTCCTAGAACTCCACAGCAAAATGGGGTTGTAGAACGAAAGAATAGGACTCTTCAAGAAATGGCCAGAACCATGATCAATGAAACCAATATGGCTAAGCATTTCTGGGCAGAAGCAATAAACACTGCATGTTATATTCAGAATAGAATCTCTATCAGACCTATTCTTAATAAGACTCCCTATGAATTGTGGAAGAATAAAAAGCCCAACATTTCATATTTCCATCCTTTTGGATGTGTGTGCTTTATTCTGAACACTAAAGATCATCTTGGTAAGTTTGATTCCAAAGCTCAAAAGTGTTTCCTTCTTGGATATTCTGAACGCTCAAAAGGCTACAGAGTATACAATACTGAAACATTGGTTGTAGAAGAATCAATCAATATCAGGTTTGATGATAAGCTTGGTTCTGAAAAACCAAAGCAAGTTGATAATTTTGCAGGTTGTGATATTGACATATCAGAAGTTGTTGAGCCAAGAAGCAACGCATCAGAAGCAGAGCTTCTCAGAAGCAAAGAATCTGAAGATCAAGTATCAGCTTCTCTGGAGGATCTAAGTATTTCTGAAGAACCATCTGTCAGAAGATCATCCAGACTCATCTCTGGTCATTCAGAAGATGTCATTCTTGGAAAGAAGGATGATCCAATCAGAACAAGAGCATTTCTTAGGAACAATGCAGACTGTCAATTAGGTCTTGTATCTTTGATCGAGCCAACTTCTGTTGATCATGCTCTAGAAGATCCAGACTGGATAATTGCTATGCAAGAAGAACTAAATCAGTTCACAAGGAATGATGTTTGGGATCTTGTTCCTAGACCAGATGGATTCAATATAATTGGTACAAAATGGGTCTTCAGAAACAAGCTCAGTGAGAAAGGTGAAGTGGTAAGGAACAAAGCCAGACTGGTGGCTCAGGGTTATAGTCAGCAAGAAGGGATTGACTACACAGAAACCTTTGCACCAGTGGCCAGGTTAGAATCTATTCGTCTATTAATTTCTTTTGCCACTCAACATAACATCACTCTCTATCAGATGGATGTTAAGAGTGCCTTCTTAAATGGTTATATAGATGAAGAAGTTTGTGTCCATCAACCTCCTGGTTTTGAAGACTCTATGTCTCCTAATCATGTTTTTAAACTTAAGAAATCATTGTATGGATTGAAACAGGCTCCCAGAGCTTGGTACGAACGCTTAAGTTCTTTCCTTCTGGATAATGGTTTCACTAGAGGAAAAGTGGACACTACTCTCTTTTGTAAAACCTTTGAAAAGGATATTTTAATTTGTCAAATATATGTAGATGATATTATTTTTGGAACATCTAATGCTACACTTGGAAAGGAGTTTGCTAAGTCTATGCAGGCTGAGTTTGAAATGAGCATGATGGGAGAACTCAAGTATTTCCTTGGAATACAAATAAATCAAACATCAGAAGGAACGTATGTTCACCAAACCAAGTATGTGAAGGAACTTCTGAAGAAGTTTAATCTTCTAGACTGCAAAGAAGCCAAAACTCCTATGCATACAACATGCATCCTAGGTAAGGATGAGGTAAGTAAGAAGGTAGATCAGAAGCTATACAGAGGTATGATTGGATCTCTTCTATATCTGACTGCTTCTAGACCTGACATTCTGTTCAGTGTTTGTTTGTGTGCTAGATTCCAATCAGATCCTAGAGAATCTCATTTAACTGCTGTTAAGAGGATTCTAAGGTATCTGAAAGGTACTACTAATGTTGGTTTAGTTTACAGAAAATCTAAAGAATACAACTTAGTAGGATTCTGCGATGCTGACTATGCTGGAGACAGAATTGAAAGAAAAAGTACTTCAGGAAGTTGCCAATTTCTTGGAAGTCATTTGATCTCCTGGTACAGCAAGAAGCAAGCAACTATTGCTCTATCAACAACAGAAGCAGAATATGTCGCTGCTGCTGGTTGTAGCACACAGATGCTCTGGATGAAGAGTCAGTTAGAAGATTATCAGATATTTGAGAGTAACATTCCTATATTCTGTGATAATACTTCTGCTATATGTTTATCTAAGAATCCTATTCTTCATTCAAAAGCTAAACATATTAAGATAAAACATCATTTCATAAGGGACTATGTTCAGAAGGGTGTTATTTCTTTAAACTTTGTTGATACAGACCATCAATGGGCTGATATCTTTACAAAACCCCTGGCTGAAGATAGGTTTAAGTTCATTCTGAAGAACATCAGTATGGATTTATGCCCAGAATGAGAAGATGAGAAGTTCTCATGTATGAGTATCTTCTGAAATGAATGTGGAACAATTTTTTTTTCAGAAGTTCTGATTGAAATCTTTTAGAAATTATGATTCGGTTATTACTAACGTTTCATTGTCTAAGTTGATTCAGAACCTCTTTTAAAGCAAAACAGCTGTTACGTTTTATCTCGGGATGGTAAACCTGTCGTTACTATTCATGGATAAGCGCGCGTGCAGTTGAAGGGACGCCGACCATAGGTAACTGTGCCAGTCACTTCATTTGTCTTTATTATCTCTCCTCACGTCACGTAACATTAAGTTTGTCTCTCCCTCTCTTCCATATCAAACCCTACCTGCAAACCCATCATGAACTCTTCATCAAGCCCAGGAAATCATGAAAATAATAAAAACAACAAACGAAAAGCTGTTGAAACATCTCCTTCCAAACCCAAAAAGATCAAAATCACCTATGATCCTCTCAAGGTGAATCCTTTCGAAGCAATGTTGTCTGGAAACTATTCTAGACGTGTGTTTCATCCTCCTGGTGAAAGCCCTCCATCATCTCCATCTTCTTCCTCATCTTTCGACCTTCAAGACTCAGCTTCCTCTGATTTTTCCTCTCCTTTAATCTCTTCTGAAGACATCTCTTCATCTTCACCCGCTGAGGATGTTGTCTCTGGTAAAGGTGGTGGAAGATCTGCTGCAGGACCAAGTCTCCCTGATCCCTCGCCTGAAAGCCCTAGAAGCAGTCAATGAGGCGTTTCACTCCTTCATGGCATGCTGGCACAGACGTGGTCTTAGCTAGGGTCCTAGGATTTGGTCTTAGTAGTTTTCTTTTTCTTTGTTGCACAACTTCTTGTAATCCTCTTTTGCTGATCAATGAAAAAGTTTCTTTGTGTTTTACATTCCAGTAAATGTTTTCTTTTGTCGTTTTATTCATCTGAATTTTTTTATATTCTTTTTGATGTTATGACAAAAAGGGGGAGAAAGATAAATGATAAATGATTTGATTAAATCTATCAGTTGCTGGGTAAAGGCTCCCACACATTCACTAACAAGAACTGCAAGTTCTATATGGTTTAAGTGTTTTGCAGGTACAGAGAAGTGAAGTGAATCTTCAAAGCAAACACTAGAAGCAAAACCATGGAAACTGAAGCAAGCTGAGTGCTGTCAAGCTTCAGAGATCAGAAGCAAGAAAGAAGAATGAATCAGAAGCACTGATAATAGAATTTGAATATCATTGTCTATCCTGTTATGACAAAATTCTATTTGCCCTGATACATATAATGTTATGGCTCTGATACATTATTTGCTCTGATACATGTTTTTAGCCTAAATGCTCTGATACATGTGGCTCTGATACATATCATGTATTTGAATATACATTTTATGTTCTAACTCGTTCATGCTGACTTTTGTCGTTTAGTTTTTGTTATGTAACATTTCAGGATGTAGAGATGCTCAGATGATGCTCTGGTACATTCAACAATGTTCTGATACAAATCTAGCATGAAGTGATGTTGGTAGACATTCAAAGTTCTGAAGCTATCCGAGGGAAGCAGAAATCAGAAGATGTGAATGTTCTAAAAGATCCAGTAATTCAAGTTCTGAAGCTGTCCTGAATGGAAGCAGAAGTCAGAAGCTGTGAATGTTCTGAAGATCAAAGAAATTAAAGTTCTGAAGCTGTCCAATGGAAGCAGAAGTCAGAAGCTATGAATTCTCTGAAGGCAGAAGCTTATATGATCGTCTCTACCGAAATAATCAGGGAAGTCTTTTATCAAAGTTCTTCGAGTATTTATTTCAGGGGGAGATTATTTATCTCAGGGGGAGATTGTTAATCTCAGGGGGAGACATATTCATATGCTTATGCTATAGCTGTGTAATTTGTCCTTTGCCGTCTACTCTTTCTGATCGCAAATTCATATCATTTATATATGTTTTTGTCATCATCAAAAAGGGGGAGATTGTTAGAACAAGATTTGTTCTTATCAATTATCTTAGTTTTGATGATAACAATAATATGAATTTTGCTTAAGATAATATGGTACTCTAATCCAATGCAATTTCCCTTTCAGGAAATATATAAAGAGTACGCATAATTCAGCGCTCAGAAGATGTGTCTCAAATGGTTCAGCATGCAACATCAGAACATGGTCTGGCAAGACATCAGAAGATGGTCGAAGCAGAATCAGAACATGGGTCTATGGAAGCATCAGAAGAACATGAGATCAGAAGCACTGAAAATCAGAAGATGGTATCACGCTCAGAAGCACTTCAAGGTCAGAAGATCAGAAGATGCTGTGCACCAAGCTGTTTGACTCTGATGATATTCAAACGTCGTATTCACAAACATCAGATCAGAAGGAAGTACACGTGGCAGACTACGCTGACTGACAAAAGGAACGTTAAAGCTACTAAAGGCTACGTCAGTAGACACAGCGTGAACAAGGCTCGAGGTAGTTGACAAAAGCGTATAACATTAAATGCAAAGCTGTACGGAACACGCAAAGCATTAAATGCATTCAACGGTCATCTTCTCAACGCCTATAAATATGAAGTTCTGATGAGAAGCAAGGTTAACGATTCTGCACAAAATCAACTTATATCAAACTTGCTGAAACGCTGTTCAAATCTAAACTCAGAATCTTCATCCTCATCAAAGCTCACTACATTGCTGTTGTAATATCTTAGTGAGATTAAGCTTAAATTGTAAGAGAAATATCACAGTTGTGATTATCGCTTTTAAGAAGCATTTGTAAACTCTTGAATAGATTACATTAAGTTGTAAGGAACTAGAGTGATCAGTTGATCAGTATACTCTAGGAAGTCTTAGCAGTTGGCTGAGCAGGAAGTCTTAGCAGTTGGCTGAGCAGGAAGTTTTGGCAGTTGGCTGAGCAGAAAGTCTTAGGAGTGAACTAAGCCTAGAGTGATCGTGTTGATCAGTAGACTCTAGAAAAAGTCTTAGGAGTGAACTAAGCAGTTGTTCCTGGAGTGATCAGGTTGTGATCAGAAGACTCTGGAAGACTTAGTTGCGGCTAAGTGGAAAACCATTGTAATCCGTGCGATTAGTGGATTAAATCCTCAGTTGAGGTAAATCATCTCTGCGGGGGTGGACTGGAGTAGCTTCGTTAACAGCGAACCAGGATAAAAATATTTGTGCATTTATTTTTATCGTCCAAGATTTAAAGTCACACTTATTCAATCCCCCCCTTTCTAAGTGTTTTTCTATCCTTCAGTATGATACGCTCCCTATGTGTGCATCAGGTTGCACCTTCTGCTCATACGTGTATGGTACGCGTATGGTACCTGTTGATACGCGAATGCCTGGCTGGTACGCGTATGTGCATGCTTTGTATGGAAATATGGTTCTGTTCATACGCGTATGGTGTGTGTGTTGTGTGGATTTTTGGCCCTGTTGGTACGCGTATGGCCAGCGTGACCTGCAGATTTTGCTGTTTTGTAATTTTGAAAGTTTGGCGACGAGTAACTTTTGAACTGATGAATCTGTATGAGTTATTGTTATATGATTTTATTGAATGATGCTAATATATATATATATATATATATATATATATATATATATATATATATGAACATACTTGTTAATGATGAATGATGATGAATGAGTATAAGATGATGCTACTCATAGTATGATGATGATGATAGTATGTTGTATATATGTTTGCATGCATTCATAGTCATTTGACGAGGGCTGAATCCTAATGATGAGAGGATTCAGTGAAGGGCAAGGTTCCCACTGTGTGGAATCTGTGCTGGCAGGGCCGTACCTGGATGATGATAGATCGGTCGGTGGGTTTTCCCTTTGATGATGTTGGTACCACATGCATAGTGTCAGTTCATACATATGCATGACTTTTATAACATGATTAATATATGTTATGTGATGGCGTGATGTTTGTGGATGTGTAACGATGATGTGTCTGAATATGAAACGATTGGGTGAATGATATAACTATGATATATTGTTATTTATGATGCAATAACATTGGTTAACTGTGATGAGGCTCACCCTTACTTGTTGTCATTTTCAGATTGAGGATAACGGCGTGACTTGGTGAGGATTAGCTCATAAGTCGGTTTAGTTGTCGTGTCGGGTGTCATGCTCTGGTAGATGTAACACTGGGGGAACGTTGTTTTAAGTTTATGTCATTAACTCTGTTTTGTTCAATTTATTTTGATGATTAAAGCATTGGAAATGTGATGCTAGTTTGTTGGTTATTCCGCTGTGTAAACATGAGATATCTGATTTATGAGTTATGATAAAATGTTCTTCAGTGAATGCATGACATATGACTGAAATGTTTATTTATTTATGAATTGTGACGCCCTGGTGCATGTAATTCTGATTTATTTAATAATTGTCGCGGGGTATTTAGAAGGGTGTTACAATTCAGATCTTTTTGTAAATGATACCTAAACATAAATAATATATTTCAATTTTTTTTGTAAATGATACCTAAACATATTGATACAGATCTTTTTGTAAATGATACCTAAACATAAATAATATATTTCAAATCTTTTCGTAAACGATACCTAAACATAATAGGGAAAAAAATCCATTATTGGTATTTTTTATATATGAAAGATGATATTTATGATCCAAAAATTACGGGAAAAAAATATTATTAATTTAAATATTTTTATATACGAAAAATTTTACTATTGAATTAAATATTTTTTTCTTTTTTAATCTTCTATTTAAAATAAATATATTATGTAAACAAATTGCGCTATCAGACCAAAATTCGTGCGTATACATGAGTTTATTACAATTAATATGTTAAAAAAAAACTTTTTTTTTTGAAAAATGAATAATTGAGCATATATGCTCCATTAGACAATACCCTATTCCTATTCTTAATGTCAGGCGTGGGAAAAGTGGTGTTTATATATGGTCAAAATATCCTTATTACAAAGAAGAAAGGAAAAGCTTATGAGTGAGGATTTGTCTCTCTAATCAAATGCACATTATACTCCAACTATCATCACTTGTTTGTATTTTCTAGATTGTAAATTAATGATAGTTGCAATTAATTTATTTATATATTCTCCTTCCAAAAATGTTGTAACTTCTATATTTTGTGTTTATGTCCGTGAGTGTATGGAAACCATAAGTCCTATATTAATTATTTATAAATAAAGAGAATAAAAACAAAGAATTAAGACATGACTAGAGGAGAATGAATTTTCTTTAAGTCTTTTTCAAAAAGCAAATCAATATTAGTAGAAATAAAATCTAATTTAGAGATATTTATAGCTAGATTTTTTTTTTTTATAAAATAAGACATATATTTGAAGACAATTATATTACAATTTTTGTTAGGTATAAATTATAAAATGAATATGTAGCATGTTGAGTGAAGTTGATTAGGGGCCGAAAGTAAGGGTTTGTTTGGTTGCTTGGGCTGACTTAGAGATAGAGGGTACATATTCTTGAATCCTATGCGCTTTACAAGTTTGTTGATGTGGAATAATTGAAAAATAGCCCTCACAATTTATATTATATTACTTTTTGGTGAAAATTTGCAATATGTATTAATCTAGAGAATTTAGAAGATTGTCACAAAAATCAAAATCAAAAGAGAATCTCATAATTTATAAAGGCCTAAATCTTTACTATTTAAGTAAATCATACATAAAAAAAAATTGTAATAGTTCTATTAAGCCAGCTCACTTGGTAGCAGTGTAAAGATATTCAGCTGCATGACTGCTATTTGACTTGCGACATTTTATTTATTTATTTTAAAGATGTGAAATTTTAGTCAATGAACTATTAGGCAAAAAAATGTTAAATACTTTTTTTTAAAATCAGGTTCAATCCTTTGCAACTGGGGTTGAAAGAGCCCTAAGTTTAGTAGGAAGGATCACGGTTCGATTTCTTGTAATTGCGATTGGGAGGAGATTGAAACCACTTGATGTCAAAATTGACCTCTAAACCATATTAAATGATATAGTGGGTCGGATAACTGTGGTGAAAAAAAATTGTTTATGTTACAAATTAGGTTTTCTATAATAGATTTATTAAAAGTAAAACATTTTTAATCATGTAAAATATATAGGTAGGATCCGTATTTATGGTTAAGTAGGAATGGGGTTTGTTTTAGGGAAGAGCTTTGGAGCTTAGACAATGTTGTTTGGAACATCAAAGCTTTGGTGTGGAGGTGGTCTTTTTGTGGAGAAAATACTCATTCCAATTTTTCTTATTATGATTTTGTCAAAGATCCGATCCGGTTCTTATCATAATTTCAATTGGTTTGTATTTTTTTCCTTTTCTGGCTTGTGCCCCCCTTTTGTAAACAGGTTGGTGAACCCTTAGTTCGCCGGTTTATAATATCTTGTTTACTAAAAAAAAAAAAAAAGACTATAACACTTTCTTTAAATTTAATAGTGTAAATTGTACAAAAATTTAGTCTTCCTATAATACATGACCAAAGTCTTTGTTAAGAATATATTACCTATCTAATCCCACATGAATCACACTTTGTATCATATGCTTAAATTTTTATTATAACATAAGTAATTAAATAATCCAAATGAATCTTACTTTGTACCATATATTTCCGAATCTTAATCTTATCTTCAAAGAACAATTGCCAATGTTCTAGCTTCTATATTATGGATCTCTCAAGTCTCAACACTAACTATATACAATTCTAGTAGTACCAATTTTTTTTCATAAAGTTGACATATTATTCTAATCTTTGTCTTCAAATTCAATATTCTTAACGACCTTCAATATCAGAAGTTACAGAACATGTTTTTCTTGCAGCTTTTTTCACCTTTCATAAGTTTAAGGTTGTTAAAAAAGAAAAAAAATTCAAAAGTTCATTAAGTTCATATACCAAGAAAGCAAATAACTAACTAACTAACTGATAACTATAATATTCTAATGCAATATATTCACATAGAAATTGGTAAAAGGCATAAACACTGTACTAGTACTACTACTAGTATAAAAAAAAAAAAAAAACAAAAATACTAGTTCTTCTAGTCATCATAAATATTAATAAATAATTCGATACAAGTACGACCGATCACCAAATGATCATCATCATGCATGTGAATAGTTTTGTTGTTGAGAAGGTTGCATTTGAAAGACCATGTTTTGTGTTTGAGTTCCGAAGTAAGAAGACTCATGAAGAGGATTTCTATTCATATTAACTCCGTAAGGAGACATGAAAACTTGTTCATGTGAAGGGTTGAATGCTGTGATCATAGCCGGCTGAAAATGCATCTCGGATGCGGTGTTCGCGGTGGAATATTTGTTGATGATGTTCATGGATTGGCTATGATTGTGCGGTGAAGTGGATGTTTTGGTGTTTTCTGAAGTTGGAGATGCTTTTGAAGTTTCTGTGAGATTAACGGTTGTTATGTCATGGATGCTTGCTCTTCTTTTGTCTTTGCCGCCGGAGAGTTGTCGGATGAAATATTTTTGAGCATGGCTTGCGACTTGCGTTGGTGTTCTTGTTATCACAAAGTTTCTTGATATGTTTCTCCAATCACCTTTTCCATACTTTTTCAGACCCAATAGAAATAACCTGTCAAAGAATTTTCATAATCATCAAACAACTTAAATAAATAAGCACTTTTTTGGTTTCACAATTTTGACTTAACTAATAACTACCTCATCAAAAACTAAAACAACCTACTCCTAGACACCTACATAAACTTTGAACCCCAGTCATTTAGCTCATGTTTGAATTAGCAGTGAGTTTGACAGAATCACGTGATTTTGTCAAACTCACTGTAATTATTGACATGAACTAATGTAAACTTTAAACCACATATTTGAATTATCGGTGAGTTTGGCAGAATCACGTTCTATCATTCTGATTTTAACAAAAGCAGCATTATAGAGCTTCACACAAAATCACGCTGTAACTGATTTTCTCAAACTCACCGTGAATCCAAACACGCACAAATATCATTAAATAACTAAAGAGTAAAATCTTGTAATTGTACTTTTTACACACACAAACCAATAATTGAGCAAAAACAATTAAAGTTTCTTACTTGTGTTCTTCTTCGGTCCACGGCACGCCTTTCTTCCTCTCCTGATCCGGAGATCTACCGGAACCACTTCTCTTAGAATTGATCCCTCTAAAACCATCATAACCAGAAGAACTCACCCAATCCAAGGTAAAAGGCGAAGCAGTACTAGTACTAGTACTATAACCCGGAATCGGAACCAAACCAGCTTCAATATTACAAACATCAACTTCCAATTCCTTATACTGATTCATCACATCAACAACAGATTTTCCAGGTATCATTTCAGCAACCTTAGCCCACCGATCCGGCGTATCTTTATCATAAACAGCAAGAGCATTCTCAAACAGTTTGTTCTCTGATGCAGTCCATTTTGTTGCTCTCCTGTTAATGTTATAGCTTCTATCTTCCAAAAACCAATTGGTTTCAACAAATGGTGCATGAGAAGAAAGAATTCCCATTTCACACTTCATCATACAAAAAAATAGTTTTTATGATTTTTGAAACAGAGTTGAATCAGAGAAATGAGATAAATGAAGAGAACCAGAGGTGGAGAATTTACCACAATAATTTCAATAATCAAAATCAAGAAGCATTTTTTTTTTCAAAAGGAATCAAATACCTTCTTTATTATTTTTGTGTGTGTATGAAAAGAGACACACACACTTGAGGAATCTAGAATAGATTATAGACTCAACTTTTTTTCAAAAAAAATAATTCAAAGAGAATGCACCAAAAAGATAACCCTAGAAACCACTTGTGCAAGATCTATAAAATTCAATGAAATGAAATTCCTTTACCTCTTTAGATTCTCATAACTGAAACTTAAACACCCAAAAAGTTCAAAATTAATTATTCTTCCTTTTGAAGATAAAAATGATAACTTTTTTGTGTAGGTTCAATTTCAGCATGACCCAATTGGGAAAATCAATGAAAGAAACAAAAGGGTATGAGTATATGACATTGAATGTGGAAACAGACTCAGAATTTATGAAGGGCTGAATTGAAGAATTGGAATAAGAAGAAAAAAAATAATAAAAGCTTGTTTAAGAAGAGAGAGAAAAAAAAAGTTTTTTTTTTTTTGTGTTAATTGGAGGAGTACTAGTATTCACTTTTCCTTGATGTTGGGCAAGAAAGAAAAGGGAAAGAAAAATAGGGAGAAAAAACAAGACATGAAAAAGGAAAATGGGTGCTTTAATTGGAAAAGATAGAAAAATAAAAGAAAGTTGAAAGAGAAAGTGGCATAGCTTAATGAAACTTGAAAACAAAATAGGGTATTTTTATTTTTATTTTTCTAATGAAAGAGGAAGCAATAATAAGAGTAGAAAACAAAAAAGCAGTGATGAATGTGGTGAGCTGTGATTGGGTTCTATGTGTTTGTGGATTCTGAAAATGCAACTATATAAAAAGTAGAAACCCCTGCTTCTGTGCATACTTTATATTATAAAAAATAATGATAATATTTAAATACTATGCTATTACATCATGTGTATAGTTGTATACATTAATTATTTTATGTATAATTTGTTTTTTCTTGTTTTGATTGTGGAGAAATGAGAAAGGGGGGTTGGATTGGCAGCTCAATTTGAATGATGGAAACTTAGTTTGTGGTTTTGGTCAATGGATGTTACTTCCATGTTTGTGGTGTAATTATCCTTAATTTTGTCAACTGGTAAGTACAATTAGTCAAGGCTACAATTTATACTAATTATGAGTATTTTAAATTTAAAATTTTAGTTGAATTAGACTTTATTAGAAATGTCAAACTATTACTATAGTGTATAAGTTTGTATAAGTGTTTAGTTTTTTCAAATATATATATATATATATATATATATATATATATATATATATATATATATATATATATATATATATATATATATATATATATATATATATATAAAGAGGAGCAAAAGACAAAATCTTAAGGAAAGGAAATTAAGCACACAAAATATGTATATAAAAAAAGAGGGACAATTTTCCACAAAAACTAGAGAAGAAAGAGTTTAAAAGTCTATTTTAAATAAGGTAGTATAGTTGCTCTTGCTATCTTCATTATGATTATGATGTTGTTTTTTTCTTTCTTTCTTGGGACCATGCATTCAAATTGAGGGTTATAAACAAGTGGACTTTGTATACAAATCAACCATCGCTTCATTCTCAACCATATTAGTTTATAATTCTTTGAAAAAATTATATTTTATAAGATCGTAGTAGAAAAATTTGGAACTACAGCCAAAAACTACTCATTTTTTATGTTGCTTATAGAAATTATGAATCATGTAAATTAAAAGTATCTCCATTTGAGAAGATTTTTAATTTTCATAATTTTATAACATTTTTTCATGTTGATATAGCAATTTTTAGAATACTATTTGAATTTATAGTATATTTCTCTTTAATTTTTTCATGTTTATCTAATTGAAATTTGTAAATAATAATTAAAAAATTAATATTATTTAATATTTATAAATTTTTAAAATTAAATTTGTAAATGCTTAAAATTTAATTAGCTTATTTAATTAAAAAAAGTTAAAGGCTTAATTGCAATTTTGATCCCTCTAGTATCCATTTTTTTGAGTTTTGGTCCCCCTATTTTAAAATCTGGAATTTTAGTCTATTTTTTTTAGTTTTTTGAGGATTTTGGTCTCCTTGTAAATTCGAAGGCAATTTTTAATGAAATGGAATTCACATTGATGACATGTTCAACATAAATCTTATATAAAATTAGCTTTTTTTAACATTTCACATTATCAATGTGAGCGTCATTTCATTTAAAATTATCTTCGAATTTGCAGGGGGACCAAATTCCTCAAAATACTAAAATATAGGGACTAAAATTTCGGATTTTAAAATAGGGGGATCAAAACCCAAAAAAATGATAATAGGAGGACTAAAATTGCAATTAAGCCAAAATTAAAACAATAAAAATCAAATCACAAATCTATCCTAAAAAAATCATATTTAGAATTTTATATATAAAAAAAATCATATATATATATATATATATATATATATATATATATATATATATATATATATATATATATATATATATATATATATATATATATATATATATATATATAAACAAACAAGAGGTCAAATAAAAAAAAAGGGAATCCGCACAAGAAAAAGAGAAGGGGTGTCCAAATCTAACCCTATCAAAAATTGCAGAATCTATAATTTGGCATACAAGTTTATTGTGACCGAATGTGCTAGAAAGAAGATGAGGTAAAACATTTCAAAAACAAAAGACATTACACAACACATCAACATCAATATTAATAACTCTATCAATGTATTGATTTTCTTCTCTGAAAATGTGTGTCACCATGATTCATACTTAGCAACATTGTTTTGCGGTTCATCCATTTATTTCTTAGGTTCCAAGGAACTTTTAAAATCAAAGTAAAAACTAAGAGGATAAGATATGAATCTGTCTTAAGATAAGGTTTTTTCTTCACCCACCTCCTAACCTTCTTGCCCACCCCTGGTGAATTTACAACATTACCTCTTGTTTCAGAAGTTCATTTCCGAAACGGTACTTTTTTTGAAAAAAATGTGTTTTCGGAAATGAACTTCCGAAAACGTGTTTTTTTTTAATATAAAATATTGGTTTCGGAGATGCATCTCCGAAATAAAGTTACATTTTCAGAAAATGTGGTGTTTCGGAAGTTCATCTCCGAACGCACCCCCTTGGAGAATTCGGAAATGAACCTCCGAAAATATGTCTGGATAGAATAAAATGAAAAACAACAACAATTCGCTTTATTTAATCGGGTGAAGATTACAACGATAATAATACATAAAATTAAAGTTACATATTGTTGAACACGGGTAGGTGGGGATGAGAGAGTGGTGGGGAGAAAAAAAGGCTTCCAAATTTCAAAAGGTGTACTACTGTAAGTAACAAATGACGGAGGAGGTGTAACCGGGGCCGGAACATATGACGGAGGAGGTGGATGTCCGGAGGAAGAAGAACCGGAGGTACGTCCACCGCGAGACAAAGGAGCCAATCAATGTAAGCTATAATTTATCATTATCATCAGGGGACGTCATTACAAAAAATTGGGAAAAAAATCTTATTATTTTTAATCTTGATTTTTTAGAAATGACGTCCCCAGATGATAATGATAAACTATAGCTTACAATGATTGGCTCCTTTGTCTCGCGGTGGACGTACCTCCGGTTCTTCTTCCTCCGGACATCCACCTCCTCCGTCATATGTTCTGGCCCCGGTTACACCTCCTCCGTCATTTGTTACTTACAGTAGTACGTATTTTTATTAACATGATAAATCCGATACAAAAACACTGTGCGATACAATCCGAAATCCGAACAAAACAAAACAAAACACGTCAAACAAAACAAAAACATGTTATTCTGCCCGACGAGCGTTACAAAATACACATCAAACAAAATAAAAACACGTTATTCTTCTCGACGAGCGAACTCCTCCAAATGAAGATAATTATACCAATCTTCATCCCACTCAGTATCAGAACCATCAGCGTTGATCACGCCTGAAGGCTGGGCCTGCGCGTCCGAGCCATGGTCTCCCAGGGGACGAGAAGCAGAACCAGTCAAAAGCTTCTTCTTCTCCTTCACCACCTTCACCTCCTTCACCTCCTTCTTTGAAGAACCCTTTCTTCCCTTAGCGCCCTCTTTAGAAGACGCAGTCCTGCGTGCTTGTTGGTTGCCTGACATGTTCCTGTAAACAGTTGAAATCGATTAATATGCGAGACAAAATAAAAAACAAAAAAATTTGAACTTCTGATACAATTCGGAAGTTCATTTCCGAAAACTGGGAGGGAGGTGTTTTCGGAAATGAACTTCCGAAACACCCCTGCGATGGACTTTTCTGCAACTTCCATGGCAGACCCCTAAACCAAACTTCAAACCAAATCAAAATGCTTCTAAACAACCTAAATACTACTAACAACCTAACCATATATCATTTATGCAATTAAAACCCTAAATAACATGCATTTGAATAATAGATCTAAAAATTTCAAAACTTACAAAGTGTTAGGATTGAGGGCTTTTGAATGTTGTTTAGCAGTGTGATTGGAGCCTTGATGCAGCTTTGGAATTCTGTTTGCACAAATTTGGTTAATGTAGTGCAGGAAGTTGGTTAATGACATTTTAACTTTGGTTAATACTGGGCCAAACATCAAAATAGAACCACAAATTATGTAATATACTCAACACATAACCACAAATAGAACCCCAAACTTTGGTTAATGGCATTATGACATACTCAACACATTGTGCACATAAACAAAACATAACCATAAATTCTTCCAAATTCTATAATACAACACATTTTTTCAACACAAATTTTCAAATTCTACAATACAAACACTAATGATTTAAAAATTCATTCTAGCCATTTTTTCCATGCTTCCTTGGTTTCTTCTTTATTTTTGAAACCATGTTGAATGTAGACTTTGATTGATTTTTCATAACATTGACATCATCATTAAATGGATTGTTATGTCCTGCATCTCCAGCTGAAGTTCCTATGTCATCTTAATTGACAAAGTTCACAATCTATCGATGATTATGAACATCCGCATCCTCAAAAAGAGTGTTAACTCTCTCCTCTTTCATCATCGTCATTTCATCCTCAAGAACTAATATCCTCTCTTTGAGATCTGTATTATCAGCCGCTAATCTTTGATAATCATGAACATCCAAACTCTGTTGTACTTGTTCAAACAACACAACATTGACTATGTCATGTTTTGAGTAATAAATCATTCAACCTAATAACAAAACAAAGCCAAAATCAATATAACTAAAGTTGATAAACCTTAACCCTCAAACGCACCAAGACAGAAAAATAAAAACACTAAAATTAAAAAATAAATCCTAAACCTTATTCTTCTTTCAATTTCCCTCTTTCAATAGCAAAATAACCAAAAAAAATAAAATAAAAAGTAACATAGAGAAAGTTTATCCAAAGTATTGACTTCTATTATTTTTATTTTATGGGACTCTCTCACAAGTTAAGGGTTTAAGTAAATTGGATTAGACACGTTCTCCATATACAATAGTGACATTTTCTACACCGACCTTATATATTTATTTGAATATTTTAATTTGTTAACATCAGCATTATACCAAAAGAGGAAAGTTCATGTACAACACTCAACTTAAAGGGCGTTTTAGAGAAAATTCCAAAGCCTAATACAAACATATATATATATATATATATATATATATATATATATATATATATATATATATATATATATATATATATATATATATATATATATATATATATATATATATATATAGGGAGCGTATCCAGTGAGAACTGATATCTATTATGAGAAACGAGAACTAACAATATTAACCTTCTGATTTAATAAACGCTTCAGATTTTTTTATTCCATACAAAGAGCATCTTACTCAAATTTTCCATTATACCTAATATTTATAAATTCCATAAATTGAGAATCTAATCATAATGATTTTTCTATTTATTATATTAATATTTGGTATAAATAAAATTAATATTGTTCGATTCATTTTATTTTTAAAATATTAAATAAATAATAATATTTAAATTTCTAGTTTCCCAATATCCAATAGGCGTCATAATTATTATAATATTGTCAATCGTGAAATTTATATTAAATGGTCACAATTCAATTGTAGAATTTGTAAATGTAATTTTTTTTTTTACGAAATTGCAAATAAATAAATAAAACAAAACTAAAATTTAGATAATAATCTCATTTTTTTTAAATATTTTTAATGGAATGAGTATATAGATGTAAATCAATATTGTGTTTTAAATCAAATGAACATTCCAAATTATTTATATATTTATTTTATACTTTAAAATAGATATAATTCTATTCATTATTTATTTTTGAATAATCTATATACATAGTCTTTATTTTGTACTTTAGACTTAGTGTAATTTTATTCATTACATAATTATAAATATAGTGATCTATAATTTATTTTGATGAAAAAAAGTACAACGTTCTAATATATTGATTTATAATTTTCAATATAAACAAATCTATTATAAATAAAAGCAATTTTTTATCTTGAATGTTTTACTATTGTGACCATTTTAAATAAAAATATATTATTGATTTATTACTTATATTTTTATTTGATATTAAATATTAAAAAATGGACCGTATATTTATTACTTATATCTTTGAATTTTTTACTTTAAATGTTTTACTATTGGGACCATTTCAAGTTAATAAATGTTTTATTTTTTATCTTTAACTATTGTGACCGTTTATTGATTTATTACGTATATATATATATATATATATATATATATTAATTTGATGATAATTTAAAATTGTCAACTATATTTTAATTGAGTTGATTTATTTATTAGCAAATTGAAAAAATTTACTTTTATATATTTATAAGTTACTAGCATTTTAAATAAATTTTACTATTCTAATAATAATATGTTAATTATGGTGCTTATTATATATTGGCAAACTAAAAATTTATTATTTATTTAATTTTTTGAAATTAAAAAATATATATTAGTCTTTATTTATACCAAATATTAGCATAAGAAAAATATTAATCTTTATTTATACCAAATATTAGTATAATAAATAAAAAATAATTATGATAAGATTCTCTATTTATGGAATTTTTAAATATTAAGTATCGGAAATAATTCAGTGAGATGCTCTTTATATGAAATAAAGAAATCTAAAGCGTTAATTAAATCAGAAGGTTAATATTATTAGCTCTCATTTCTCACAATAGATATTAGTTCTCACCGGATACGCTCCCTATATATATATATATATATATATATATATATATATATATATATATATATATATATATATATATATATATATATATATATATATATATATATATATATATATATATATATATATATATATATTCTACTTTTTTGAAGAAGATTTATTCTGCTGGACTTTTTATTTTAAAAGAAATTGACATTCTTGTTAAAACAAATGAAATGTCCAATAGTAGTGTAATTTTCCAAGACTTGTTTCTTTTTCAATACTTGTTTCATTACATATAATTTAGAGAATATTTAAAGACGGTCAAAGTTGTTCGATTACAATAAAAATGTAGCATTGATGAAAATAATAAAATAAAAATTATGTCTACCATTTTTTATACAAATTTCATGACATAAAAAAGTGAAGACTCATTTTAGTCCCTCACAAAAATCGCAGAGGTTAAATTAGTTTCTAGAAAAAAAACACTTACTAAATCTCTTACAAAATTTAACCGGGACATGTTAGTCCCTCTACTAACATTTTTTTTCAAACTGTTTTTTCTTCAAACTGATTTTTTCTTACTTTTGAACTGTGATTGAATTGTCAGTGAAGACTCATTTTAGTCCCTCACAAAAAACGGAGAGTCCAAATTAGTCATTGAGAAAATAGTCCTTATTTAATCCCTTACCTAGTTATGAGATATCATAATCTTATCATTCAGAATTCTGAGTCGTTAGATTCTGTCATTCATAATCTGAGTCTCAAGCTTCTCTTCATATGTTCCTATCCGAGTCAGAGTTCGGTAAATTGTTTGACTAATGATCCTGTACACTTGAACATATGTTAGTATATCTAATTGTTCATTAAATACTTTGTTATCATCACAACCTAAGGGAAATGTTATAAACCAATTTTCTTCCAACATATCATTTGTATTATTTTCGTCACAACTATTATTTACAAAAGTAAGAAATTATCCTAAATCACTCTCATAGCAGAAGTAAACCTTCCTAAAATATCATTTACAACTGAAACAATATCAACACCTAATACACAAGAATACATAACAAGAAAGACCATAGTCACTCAATCATAAGCCTGATAATAAACCCAACAAAGAAAAACGTTATGGTATCGCAATGATTTATCTACAATCCCTTCATAAATAATTTCAAATCAGCAGGCATAAAATAGGAGTCCAATTACAGTTTAAAAATAAGAAAAAATTCATTTGAAAAAAATATTAAAAGAGGGACTAACATGGTTTGATTAAATTTTGTAAGGGATTAAATATAGACCTTTTTTTCTCGGACTAATTTGGACTCTTCCTTTTTTTAGGACTAAAATAGGTCTTCACTAACAGTCTAGTTACAGTTCAAAAGTAAGAAAAAAAACCTGTTTAAAAAAATATTAGTAGAGGGACTAACATGACTCGGTTAAATTTTATAAGAGATTTAAGAGAGACTTTTTTTTCTCAGGAATTAATATAACCTCTCCAGTTTTTGTGAGGGACTAATATGGACCTTTACTATAAAAAGGTAAATATCTTAAATTTTGTTTTCAATCCCTCAATTTTTTTTAAAGAATGATCTTCCTAAATATTTTTAAATTCTCATTAATTTAGTCGTTAAGTGATAAACTGGTACTAAAATCATCGTTAATTCTGTCGTTAAGTTGTAAAAACCATTGCTAAATTGTAGGAGAGATTAAAAACGTGAATACATTTTTTCAGAAGGACTATTATTTAGAGCTTTGTTTTTTGAGTTAAAGTAAATTTAATATATATATATATATATATATATATATATATATATATATATATATATATATATTTGAAATAAAATTTTTATATAGAATAATAAAAAATATTTATTATTATTATATTTTTAATTTTCAGAATATTATAATAACATAAAAGATGTTTAGAAATTTTATATAAATTCTTCAAAAAAAATTAATACAAATTTTGAGTTTCTTCATTTATGAGATTTTTGATATTATGAATAAAAGTAAATTCTTTAAAACTTTCTTAATCAAAATCTTTCAATTGTTTCTACCTATAGGGTGGATGTGGTAGCTCAGTTGACATTTGTTAACTGACTTAAGGAAGTTGTTGATCCAAAATTTAATCTCTGACAACGACATTTATTTGTAAACAAGTTGTTGATAACTTATAAATCAACAACTAAAAAAAATTGTTTCTACCTAATTTTTTTTCTTTCAAAACCCTCTTCTCATTTCTTTTTCAAACTCTCAAACACACACACTAAAAAAATATTTTACAAAATTTAAAATAAAATTTAAAATAAAATTTAAAATATTTAGAATAACCACAAATATACTGTTATAATTAAAAATACAATAAAATAATTAACA
Source organism: Vicia villosa (assembly GCF_029867415.1). Classification (NCBI taxonomy): domain Eukaryota; kingdom Viridiplantae; phylum Streptophyta; class Magnoliopsida; order Fabales; family Fabaceae; genus Vicia; species Vicia villosa. The sequence continues at coordinate 99,105,712 of NC_081182.1, forward strand.
CAATAAAATAATTAAAAATAAATAGAAACTAATGTATCCGATCTAGAAAAAAAACAGAAACCAATGTATCCTCGAGTTTTTTCTTCTTATAAGTATCAATAGGTACAAAAATTCTTAGATTTTAAATTTAAACTGATTAAGACTAATCAACAAGAATACAAGATTACAACTTTAAATAAGGCTTAATACTTTTTAATAAAAAAATAAATTTTAGTTAAAAATACAAAATAATTATTTGCAATTTTGTTGAATGAATTTAATTCATAAATTTTAGACTTTTTATTATTATCTTATTATCATTATTTTAAGGCATATAATTATTATGATTTGATGTGTCATAGACTCAAAGTAATAAGAGAGTTGAAAAAAAAGGTAGCCGCCAAAGCAACGGTTGAGATTGACAGAAAAATGTGAGTGAGCAAGTTGATGAAGTGGGACCAATGTACGGTTGTTGCATTTGCATTTACTCACTGCTCAAGTCTCCCTTGCCCTTTTCTCATTGGCAGCCCTCCCAAATAATTGTATGTGTTTAGGATCTCTAGGACGTGAGATCCTTCTAGGATTAAATATCAATTTATTCTGACACGTGTTACCCTTTTTGGTATATTAATTTAAATTATATGAATTATTTAAATATATGTATTATTTTATTCAACTTGTTTAATAGTATTTTTTTTTACAATTTCTTAATTCACTCTTTGTTATTCTTAGGTATTTGACGCAATTTCAATAATGCTTCATACTTTCGAAGATACATATTAGGAAGTATATTTTTTTTGTTGGAATTTATTTTTTTCGGAGTTACATCCACGAAAGTATTTTAAATTGGTAAATGTTGGGAAAATTTGAACTTAATTCAGTTCAGGGAAACTTCCGTAGATGTATCTCCGGAACGTCTTAACGCCTGAATGTTCTGTAGATATAGCTCCGAAACATTCTGCTATATTTTAAACCAACTATATTTCACTCCAAAACTCCAACTTTTTTGTGCAACAGAATAATACATCAAAATAGTGATATGTGTGCTCAAAAACCTTACATGAGTGTCGCAGGTCTTATCCACCTCCTCAAGCACATCTAATGGATCAAACCCCAAGCTATTAGAAGCTCTCTCGCCTCCTCCTTCGCCGTCCTATCGTGACGGATGAGGGCACCCCTAATAGACAAGAGACATCGTTCAGTATAATAGTGATCTCACCATGCGGTAGATGGAATGAGGACGTCTCAGTGTGTCATCTTTCCGCAAATTCCATAAGCATTTCATTGTGGATCAGGTTGTAACCGATCTCACAAAGGTCCTTCAGACTAAAGGCAGTGAGGATATCCTGGAACCACGCCTCCTGTGGTTGCTCCAAAGTTGTAATCTTCCGCTTATGGTTATAGAACTTTTGTGTCTCACGCCACTGAAAATTTCCAATGAAAACAATGTGAATAACAATCAATGTTACAAACAATAAATTTTCAATTAAAAAATAAAGAATTAATCTAAGCAATGTTACCACTCCATCCCAGACATGTTTGGCAATATGGTCAGCTTACCTTGTCAGCAGGGACATATCAGAGGGACCCTTCGGGAAACCCTCAAGCGCATCCTCATAGTCATCAGCATTCTCCTGCAGTGGGTCATCACCCTCGGGAGGTGGCACCGAAGAAACATCATCTGCAAGAAGTGGCACAGACCTATCCCGACGAGGTCTGCGGAAGGACGAGGCCTGTGATGTACCCTCACCAGGATCCCGACGCCTACGGGATGAAGAAGTGGAAGTGGACGGGGCCTATGCACTAGGCTGTGGACTAGGCTGTGGCGTAACCTCAGTTGTGGGCTATGCTGGAACAGCTGGAACAGTGGTGTCGCCTCCCTCTGGAACTATTTGGCTCCGTGCACGTCGGACGAATACATGTTGTGCAACCCGCCCATGTATGAGTCGGTTCGTACAATCAGGCATAAGGTCTGCAAGGTATAACAAATAAATTTGAATTAGATACAAATAAATTATAAAAACAAAAGAAAAAACAATTTTTAACTTCAGATATATACATATGGAAAACTTCCGTAGATACAACTACGTAAGTACCCAACATACAAAACATATGGGTTGTTTTGGAGCTGCATTTACAGAAATATCCTAAAGTTAACTTGTTGCGTAGATGCACCTCCGGAACCTTCTGCAACTCATCAGTTGTGACAATGGCGGTTAGAACCCTTGAAAATCAAATTTTTGAGGCTCTGATCGTCCGTTTAACACAACAAACAATACCTACATTGTCTCTAAACTATGTTTCTAAAACTATATAAGAATTTCTACACCTAAAAGTATATTCTAACTCTTTTACAGGAAATACTCAAAAATACATCGGAAACTCGTAAACTTACCGATTATATAAAGCTTTGAATGATTTAGAGTGTGTTGATCGTTGAAGTTGATGCTCGGTGTCGAACTCAAAAGAAAAAAAAAGCAAGTTTGGTGGAAAAATATTTTTTGAGGTTTGAGAGATTTTGGAGAGTTAGAAGATGAAAAAAGTTAAGAATGAGGGAGGAGAAGACAATCTAGCGCGATTTTATCAAAAATGGTTATGGAGATACATAACAGGAATCCTTCTGTAGGCTTACCTACCAAACAAACTAACCTTGAGTAAAAAAATGTGCATTCGAAGATACACCTCTGAAAGCAGGGGTATTTTTGGAAATGCACATGGTACCTAAGAACCCCAATGGGTGAGAAATTTCCTTTTTTAAAATAAAAAGTGATTTCATTAACATCAAACAAAATTATAGAGTTAAGCTATCTTTAAAAGGTAAGTATTCCAACCACGCTTTAGAACCATGACTCTTCCTAACACCCATCATATGGTGTGCAATAGAATTTAAAAGTTCTACTGATAAACATAAGTGACTTATCTTTAAAACAATTTAGCAGCATATTATAATCCATAATTATGGGTTCCAAAGCAGCAAGGTGTAGCGGGGAAAAATGAGACCAAAACCATTGGATTGACTTGACTCATTATTTTAGTGAAAGTCGCCACCGTGCTTTATTGTTTCCAAAGGAAATGGGAAATGGACGAAGTAAAACCCAAAGAAGTTTTTAAATAAAAACTAGCAAAACAAGGATCTTAGGTACGAGGGTTGATTATGCAAGGGGAAGGTGTTAGAAACCCTCACATCAGTGGTACTCCACAGGAACCTTTTTGTAAATCTGTGTTAAAAGAGTTGTGTGTAAAAAAAAGTTGTTTGGTTAAAAAATGCTCAACACGATGTCGCATCTTGTGCCTACATACCTCCTGAGTGCAATGGAGAAATTAGAGCAATTATAGTTCCACTCAAAAGGGAAGTGTTGAGAATACTCAGGTGTCACATGCAAGTATACATGTTTTTTTATCATAGCAAGTGATAAAAAATCAGTATCGTACCCACAGAGAGTGTTACTACTTTGATATGACTTTTGTATTAAATCTATCATTTCACTTTAAGCATAAGTAGAGAAATAATAATAGGTGATGGTTTGAAACCATATTTCACATAAAAATAAAAGTAAACTAAGAGAAAAGCATGTGTAGAAGTATCAAGAGACATATAGTTGAGCTTATGGTCCACTAATATCTTTAGTGTGTTTGCGTGTTAATGATGTGTGGTGTCGTGACAGACAAGGTCAGAACTCAGAAGGATATGGTGGTGTATTTTTACATCACACATAAGCATGTATAAAAGGGCAAGGAAAGAAAATTTCTAAGCTCCACTTATAACCCTAATACACGTCTATTAAATGTTCTGATATTCCTTAATGGTTGCAACTTCTTATGTCTAAGAAAACTAGGTCATGTAAATATATCTATCGCACTCTTTCAACCATTTTTATGCATGAAATACACTTGTTGTTAGATCTCTCATAACAACAAGCTATTACCTATATCTAAGGTGATCAATCAAAGAAATAGATTTTGGAGATATAAACACATGATAAAGCAAGCAATAACCATACAAGCATATAACATAAACACACTTTTAATATTAATATCACATTGCTCAACTAAAAGAACTTTAGCTCATAGTGACCTGAGTACAGACAATGAATATGGTTCTTAAAGGAAACATCTTAAGACAATAAAATGAACAAAAGATATCAACCTAAGAGGAGCTCGGAGCAAGACTTGAGATGGTTAATCTTCAAGAGGAAACTTCAGTCGCGCTAATGATCATTTGCTAGCACAGACTTAGATGAGGAGAGAAATCCCGTTCACACTACTTCAACCACACACTGAAATTTTTGTAATATAAACTTGGAATATTTTTTGAACTCCTTTCAATGTTGGTTGCATTGGATCATGGGCCTAGAGTTAGGGTTTCTTCAGCTGCATTGGATCATGGGCCTAGATTCAAGAATTTCATCCATCCCATGCATCCTCAACATCTTCAGCATAGAAAGAGGGAATATTTGTACCAGCAGACAGTAGTGGGAGACAAGGCGAAATGTGCAGATTGTCACAGCAGGAGCAGGCGGCGTGTAGTGTACCTTTGTACTAGATTTTGTCATTTAGCGCCACCTTCTTTAACCTTGAATTTGAATCATTTCCACTCTCATTTTTAGCACCCACCGAGTATTTCCCTCCAATTAGTACCTCTTTCCACTCTCTCTTCATTAGCGTACAGCTTGCAAGTGTTATTTCTTTCTGAATTAAGCTTCTAAAAGTTGTCTGTCGTATATAATTTTTCAAGCCAACTATTCAATTTTTACAAGTATACAATTTTACTGGAAATTTACGTTTTATACAGGATTTTTCTTAAAAAAACATACATTTTTATCGGAATTTTAAAATGTCTGATAAAAACTTATATTTATCGTGTAATTTTACCTGATTTTTTGAAAAATACAGTTAAACTAAATGCATCTTTACGAGGGATTTTAAAAAACCTGGTAAAAAGGCATACAAGCTTACCGATTTCAAAAAAATAGTAGAAGAAAATATTGAGATGGCAACTGAATTTTTTGAAAAATTCGGGAAAGTCATGTTGATTTTTCATATTTTAAAAAATTGATAGTTCTAATTCTCTATTTTTTTCAATGAAGACCAGAGGAAAGACGACACGATTGCTTCTAGGAAGATTCACAGAGCTGTAGAGAGGTCTCGTGTGAAGGTAGATGATCTTAATGATTTAAACATTCGGGCGGAAAAAGTAGCTCCGGCAGTTTCTGACAGGAGAAGGATGATTGAGCAGGCACACACACCTTGCATTATGTGGCATTGAGGAGGTAAATGTGATCGACGAGTCATATATCTTGCTAATGAGTCCGATGTTGTGGTTGTTGACGTTATTGATACATGAGCTCTGGAGGTTAAGGGTCAGGATGACAGGAAGGTGGTGGTTGAGACAGAGTTGACTCATGTTAGACATGTGACTTCACACATAAGAAGGGGTGAATTGTGTGTTTCAGAAAAAGTTAGATTTTAAAAACGTTTAGAATCAAAATAAGAGTTTGAAAATATTTTAGAAAAGGTTTATAATTAAGCAGTGGAAAATAAATTTGTAGAAGATTAAGTGCGGAAAAAAGAGAGTTAAGGGAAGAGAGAAGAACATTAAGAATTATACACGTTCATTCAAAAACGACGTAGACATGTATCCCTAGGATTTTATCTTGAGAGTATCCAATAAACTTAAGATCTTTTAGTAGGATGAACTCTCGAACCCCTTTATACAAGTAAAATTAAGTTTATGGCTAACTTCCAGCCAAACAACAAAGTGGGGAATAAAGTGGGAGTCTTCCTTATGGATCGAAGCGATTAGTCTCCTTAACACAAGAAATTTGGAGCAGTTAGTCTTCAAGCTTTCCAAATAAAGGTTTTATCACGAGAAAATCTTAAACGTTGAGAGCTTTTATCACTGGGTTGAACTCGTGAACCCAAACTTGGTTTTATATCGGCTAACTAAGAACCTAAGATATTTGATCACTTGTCTGATCTCAAACCTAAACAAGCTTTTATCACAGTATAAGCTTGAACCTAAACTTAATTTTATCATGGGCTAACCAAGAACCTAAGCGGAGACTTGATCACACAATCCCCAAACAAAAGCTTTTCATGGGTTTTATCTTCTAACCTAAGCAAACAATCTCTCAAAGAATATAATGTTCAACCAAGGTAAAAATAAAACTTCCTTGTTGAGCTTACAAAACTATCCTTCCAGAATTACAACTTCCTCACTCGCAAAGGGACTTTCTCGAAAGGCACTTCAACTAAATTTTTAGTGAGAGAAAGTAAATAAAATAATTTTTAGAGAGAAAGTGAGAAGTGAGAAATGAAAACCACTTAATTATAGGCTAGAGGTTAGCATAAAAAAGAAATAATTTTAAAGGTTTTTTATGATTTGCCAACTGATTGACTGTAACGCCCGGAAAAATAAGTATATGCTTAATTTGGACGTTTGTGACGTTTATTGGAATTTTACCGTTTTTGGAGTCGTTTCAGTCGGTATTAGTTCGGGATGACGGACTAATATTTAATTGAAGGTTTTCATATTTTTGGTACTAGAAATATTATTAAGGTAATATTCTGCGTTTGGGGTTTTTCTGAGCAATTGAGTTTGGACCGTAAAGTAGATATTTTGTTAAGATATTTTGGAGAAGTAGGGGGGAGATAGAAAAGAATATAAGAAAAGAAAAGAAGAAAGAAAAATAGAAAAAGGAAAGAAGAGAGAAAGAAAGGGAAGGGAGAAAGAAGAAGAGGAAAAGAAGAAAAAGTGGAGATTGGTGGTTTTTCATCCGAATCGAGTTCCGATCGTCGCTATAGTCGGGTAAGGGGGTGAATCTAATTTATCTTGAATGTATGATTCTTATAGTCTTGTTCTTGTTTTTGTTCTTCTTGTTCAATTTCCATAACTTTCTTGTGTGGTCTTTGTTTGATCTATGTTTGTTTGAGTATGATTGTATGATGATTAAATGATATCCTTGTTGTGTTATGATGATTGATCATGCTTTCTTTTCCATTTTCATGGCTTGATTGAGTTTGAAGAAAGTGTTAGGTTTTGAGAAAGATTGATGAATCAACCATGAAAAGTTTGATGTTAGGTTGTTTTAATGGTATGTATGTGTTGTATTGATGTTATAATGATGTATAGGTGTTAGAGAAATGTTTATAAGGGTTTAGTTGGTGGAAATGGTGATTTTAGGGTTTCTACGAAGCTTAGGTCGACCTACATAGAGGTTTGCGGCGACCTGTGCAGCCTAAAAGGCAAAAATCTAGGTTTTCTGATGAATGCGTCGACCTATTGGGTCAGCGTGCGCATACCCGGGGGTGGCAGGAGTTCAATGCGTCGACCTATGATTTCCATGCGTCGACCTACAGCTTTTTTTTTTTCCATTTTTGGCAGATTTTGTAACGATCATAACTCTTGAACCGTAACTCCGATTTTGTCGCCGTTCGAAGCGTTGGAAAGCTAACGCAATGAATTATACTATGATATAATAAAATGATTCATATGATGTAGTCTCCTATTATTTTTATTCGGATCAAGTGATGAAATGTGTAGTATGTTCAATTATCTAAACTTTGAAACCTTGTAACTTTTTATCCGTAACTCCGTTTTATACGCCGTTCGAAGCGTTAGGAAGCTAGTTAGATGTTCTATATGATGTTATAGGCTTGGTTAACTTGTGATTGATTGGTTGTAATTGTTGTTGATGAAAACACATAATTGTTTATATGCGCGATATGATTGGTAGATAATCATAGTGCTTGGTTGCAATTGTTGTTGATGTGTGGATTAACATGAAATCATGTTCGTATGTGTTATGTATTAATGAATGTTCATTCTTAATATGTGACGATGTTTGGTTGTTTGTTGTTAACATGATGTGTGGCCTTATGGCAAGTAATTGTTGTTATGAGAATGATGTATTATCATTGTTGAATTGCTGTTATTAAAACTTGTTGATGATGTATTGATTAAGTTGTGGGCCGATGGCCAATATTAATTTGATGTGATGCAATTATGCGATCATTTATGCCAATGTGGCCAGTATGTTTTGACGGTGAATGTGTGTTGTGTGCTTATTAATGCCTGTGTGGTAATTATGGTGTGATATAATTGATAACGATGTTATTAATTGGTGATGTATCCTTTTGGATAGAATATAAACTGTGTAACGTGAGTATGTGACCGTGTTATATTGTTGATGATGTTGTTGTCATGTAATAGAGTCATATATTTGCACAGCATAACATTTCAATACGTTAATGGCGGAATGCTATTAACAGGTGGCCTGAATTGGCAATTATTACCAGTGGGAGCTTAATGCTCGGTAAAAAGGTGTATTTGCCCGAGTGGCAAGAGGTCATCAGTGGGGGCGAAATGCTCGATGACGGTTAGTCGTAGCTTACTGCTCGACAAAGGTGTATTTTCCTGAGGGAAAGAAGTCCCAGCATAATGCTCGGCAAGGTGTATTTGTCATAATGACAAGGAGGAGTTTACTCCGGATTTGGTACCACATGCATATGCATAGTCGAGTCTCATTCATCATTGTTTGTCTTTATAATTATGTTATCATTCATGTGTCGCATTACTTATATATCGATTGTGGTTAAATGAGTGGATTACCTTGTTGTATGATTCTTGATGATACTTGTTGGCATTACTATATTTGTCATGCTTTTCATTATGAATTATATTCTCACCCTTCTGCTGATTTGATGCTTGAGTGGCATCCTGCAGATTAGCCGCTTTGGGATTCTTTTGGAAGAGGTAGTTCTCCAGTTGGTCTTGTCGGTTGCTCTGATACGTAACACCGGGGAGTCGGGAGTCTGTTGTTATTTATTTGTATATGACTCTTTTGAACATGTATATGTGATGATGTGCTGATGTGTATTGTAAACACTTTATTTTAGAAAACTCCTCTTTGAGAGTGAGAGCTATACATATATATATATATATATATATATATATATATATATATATATATATATATATATATATATATATATATATATATATGTTCATATCTTCCGTGTGTTATGTATCGTTTTATTGGCAGGTGTTGTATGCTTTTGGCATCGCTGATGTCCGTTTGTTTTCTAGGTGTTTGTTTAGTTACTTAGTGTAACATCCTAATTGTGTTGTATGAAATTTTAACACTCTGATGTTTTCTTGCCTAATTGCTTTGGGTAGAATTGGGGTGTTACATTAGTGGTATCAGAGCAGGTCGGTCTGTCCGGCCAGTGTTGTCTAATGTTGTTTAATTCCTCAGTACGTGATAAGTGTGTGGAGCACTGTCAGTACTTGTTGTGCCTCTAGTCAGTTGTATGCAGGAGTGGTTTGAAGCTAAGTGGGGGAGAAGATATGCTTCTCGGATATGTTTCGGTTGCAAGATGTTAGTATGCTACTGAGGGCAGCAGTACTAGTGTTGTTGGAATTTGTTGTTTTCTGAAGTGAAGGTGACTTGGACTTAAGACTTTGGTTGTTAATCAAGTTGGAGTGTCACGGATTAGATTTTGGTTATTTCTAAGGAATGGAATTTAGAGAGTTGTGATGCTCTAATGCTACTGATGGACTGTGAAGTTGTTGTTTGAGTAGCCTTGTGTGAGGTGTCGTTGTTGGATCAGTGATTAAGGAAAGTATTGTGGTATACTTTGTTGTAGAAGTTATTGACGTTGTTGGAAACGTTTTGGAACTCGAGTAAGAATTAGGAGTATGAAGAGTTGAGTAGGATCTCAGGAATTTTGTTTTGAGATGTTGTTAGAAGTGTTTTGGTACGTAGCTACCAGACATCGGTGTTAGCTGGTTCAGATGATCTTGGGAGATTTGTGAGTTATGGAATCATAGTGCTTCTGTGCTATGAGCAAAAGTTGGAAAAGAATATTATTAATGTTGGTACTGATAGTTTATACTCTATTATGATTGTCGGCTACCTATTGACAAATTGAGGACTTGATCACCCTTAATCTCTTGTTGATAAGTAGACGGGATCGTATTGGACGTGATAGGCTTATCTGGCTAGTTTGATAATATTGGAAGTGAATGAGTCGGTGCAAGGTGGTACGACGTTGGTTATGTTGTCGACGACTTTGGATGTTCTTAAGAAAGAGCGATTGTGGGAATTACGAATAGTTGCGCATTTGTATAAGTGTTTCTTGAAGGTTTAAGTGATTCATCGTCTAAAAGGGGAATTCCGTCTTGGAGTTCTGTTTTGACGGATTTAGTTCCTAGAACTATTGTTGTGTCGAGGGTTCCGTATCGGATGCCAACTTCTGAGTTGAAAGAGTTGAGGAGTCAACTTAAGGATTTTCTTGAGAAGAGGTTTGTTCGTTCGAGTGTGTCGCCGTAGGGTGCATGTGTTTTGTTGGTTAAGAAGGAAGGTTCTATGAGGCTTTGTGTCAATTTTAGACAATTGAGAAAAGTGACAATTAAGGAAAAGTATCCACTTTCGAGGATTGATATTTTGACGGATCAAGTTGGTTGGAGCTTGTTTGTTTTGCAAGTTTGATTTGAGGTATGGGTATCATCAGTGTGAAGATGATCATGCTAAGTATTTGGGAATTGTTTTGTCTGTGTTGGGAAGAAGAAGTTGTTTGCTAAGTCTCCTTATGTGAGTTTTTGGTCGAGTGAAGTGAATGTTCAAGGGTTAAGAGGAGGTTGACTATCATTCCTATTTTGATTTTGCCGGATCTGTTAGAACTGTTTGTGGTGTTTTGGGATGTTTCTTTGTTGGGTTTGCAAGAAGTTCTAATGCAGAAAGGGGTAAGTGGTGGTTTATGCTTTTATGCGAGTTAAGATTTTTGAAAAGATTTATCTGTCACAAGATTTAGAGTTGCCAGTTGTTATTTCTATTTGGGAAATTTGAAGGCACTAATTATTCGGATCGAGATTTGTGTGTGTAAGTGACTACAAGAGTTTGAAGTATTCGTTTGATCAGAACGAGTTGAATATGAGAAAGCATTGCATACGTCTATGTCGATGATTCGAGTATTGTGATTGTTGAAACAGTTGTGAGATTTGAGTTTGGGTTGTAAAGCGACTTCTTCAGGTGTTGAGCTTTATACGTGGAAGCTTACTTGTGGTATTCTTGATGAGATTAGAAAAGGTCAGAAATCGGATTTGAATGGGTTAATAAGATGACATTGATTAGTCAAAGATAAAGATAGTGATCTTCGGATTGATAAGAACAATGTCATGGGATGTCATGATCAAGTTTGCATTCCTAATGTTCAGATTGAGATCCAAGGTTTATTTCTTAAATTTTGAGAAGGTTCGCAAAGTACTTTGGGTATGAAGTTGCGTTGAGTTTGGTGTCTCATCCTCAAACAGATGGTCACACTGAGAGGACGATTTGGTCACTTAAAGATCTATGAGGGCTTGTGTTGTGAAACAAGGATGTGTTTGGATTAGCTTTTTGTCTTTGAACGGATGATACAAGGACGTTTGTCTGGTGTGCAAGCTGACACAGCAGATTAAGAGGTTGAGTATGTTAAGAGAGAACAATGAGTTTCTGGTGAAAACTAGAAAGGGCTGGAAGTTGGATATGAAATTGGTAAATCTGTTTGTTGGGGGAAATCAGAGTGCACATCGGAAGCGTGAAATGACGCGGTTCGTATGTGTGTGTATGAATTGTTAGAGTTCAAATTTTGGACAGTGGACGTGGTAGGAATGATAAGACCACCAGATGTTTTGGTTACATGTTTGACTGTTATGTCTTGCATGGTTGTTTGGATGTTGTGCGACCGGGATGTTGGTATTCTAGTTTTGTTGAGGCTGTTCAGAAGTTGCATATGTCGTGGAACTTTATGTCCTTATCTAGAATGGTGTCTCGTTTTCATGGTGATGGTTCGAGTGCATGTAGCTAATTCCTTGGATGGGGGATTAGAGGTGTGTTGCCTTTGATGATGGTAACAATCTGGTTGCGGTTTGGTTGACAAGTGCATTGTGTGGGAATTGCATCTTGTTCTTGTTGTCTGTGTCTTTGTTATTTCTTGTGTTTTGGTGTTAGTCGATGAGTGCGTTGTATGGGCATTGCATGTCGTTGTCGTTGTTGTACTTTGGTTGTTTTGCTTTTAGCTAGAGTGATTCGTTGTTGGTGCTGATTGTGTCGTTGTTTCGTGGCTTGATAGTTGGTTAGTCGAAGGCGAGAGCGTATCCAGGTTTGTTTGCATTTGGGATATTTCCGAGGACGGAAATGTTCTAAGTGGGGGAGAGTTGTAACGCCCGGAAAAATAAGTATATGCTTAATTTGGACGTTTGTGACGTTTATTAGAATTTTACCATTTTTGGAGTCGTTTCAGTCGGTATTAGTTCGGGATGGCGGACTAATATTTAATTGAAGGTTTTCATATTTTTGGTACTAGAAATATTATTAAGGTAATATTCTGCGTTTTGGGGTTTTTCCGAGCAATTGAGTTTGGACCGTAAAGTAGATATTTTGTTAAGATATTTTGGAGAAGTAGGGGGGGAGATAGAAAAGAATATAAGAAAAGAAAAGAAGAAAGAAAAACAGAAAAGGAAAGAAGAGAGAAAGAAAGGGAAGGGAGAAAGAAGAAGAGGAAAAGAAGAAAAAGTGGAGATTGGTGGTTTTTCATCCGAATCGAGTTCCGATCGTCGCTATAGTCGGGTAAGGGGGTGAATCTAATTTATCTTGAATGTATGATTCTTATAGTCTTGTTCTTGTTCTTGTTCTTCTTGTTCAATATCCATAACTTTCTTGTGTGGTCTTTGTTTGATCTATGTTTGTTTGAGTATGATTGTATGATGATTAAATGATATCCTTGTTGTGTTATGATGATTGATCATGCTTTCTTTTCCATTTTCATGGCTTGATTGAGTTTGAAGAAAGTGTTAGGTTTTGAGAAAGATTGATGAATCAACCATGAAAAGTTTGATGTTAGGTTGTTTTAATGGTATGTATGTGTTGTATTGATGTTATAATGATGTATAGGTGTTAGAGAAATGTTTATAAGGGTTTAGTTGGTGGAAATGGTGATTTTAGGGTTTCTACGAAGCTTAGGTCGACCTACACAGAGGTTTGCGTCGACCTGTGCAGCCTAAAAGGCAAAAATCTGGGTTTTCTGATGAATGCGTCGACCTATTGGGTCAGCGTGCGCATACCCGGGGGTGGCAGGAGTTCAATGCGTCGACCTATGATTTCCATGCGTCGACCTACAGATTTTTTTCCATTTTTGGCAGATTTTGTAACGATCATAACTCTTGAACCGTAACTCCGATTTTGTCGCCGTTCGAAGTGTTGGAAAGTAACGCAATGAACTATACTATGATCTAATAAAATGATTCATAGGATTTAATCTCCTATTATTTTTATTAGGATCAAGTGATGAAATGTGTAGTATGTTCAATTATCTAAACTTTGAAACCTTGTAACTTTTTATCCGTAACTCCGTTTTATACGCCGTTCGAAGCGTTAGGAAGCTAGTTAGATGTTCTATATGATGTTATAGGCTTGGTTAAGTTGTGATTGATTGGTTGTAATTGTTGTTGATGAAAACACATAATTGTTTATATGCGCGATATGATTGGTAGATAATCATAGTGCTTGGTTGCAATTGTTGTTGATGTGTGGATTAACATGAAATCATGTTCGTATGTGTTATGTATTAATGAATGTTCATTCTTGATATGTGATGATGTTTGGTTGTTTGTTGTTAACATGATGTGTGGCCTTATGGCAAGTAATTGTTGTTATGAGAATGATGTATTATCATTGTTGAATTGTTGTTATTAAAACTTGTTGATGATGTATTGATGAAGTTGTGGGCCGATGGCCAATATTAATTTGATGTGATGCAATTATGCGATCATTTATGCCAATGTGGCCAGTATGTTTTGACGGTGAATGTGTGTTGTGTGCTTATTAATGCCTGTGTGGTAATTATGGTGTGATATAATTGATAACGATGTTATTAATTGGTGATGTATCCTTTTGGATAGAATATAAACGGTGTAACGTGAGTATGTGACCGTGTTATATTGTTGATGATGTTGTTGTCATCTAATAGAGTCATATATTTGCACAGCATAACATTTCAATACGTTAATGACGGAATGCTATTAACAGGTGGCCTGAATTGACAATTATTACCAGTGGGAGCTTAATGCTCGGTAAAAAGGTGTATTTGCCCGAGTGGCAAGAGGTCATCAGTGGGGGCGAAATGCTCGATGACGGTTAGTCGTAGCTTACTGCTCGACAAAGGTGTATTTTCCTGAGGAAAAGAAGTCCCAGCATAATGCTCGGCAAGGTGTATGTTATCATTCATGTGTCGCATTACTTATATATCGATTGTGGTTAAATGAGTAGATTACCTTGTTGTATGATTCTTGATGATACTTGTTGGCATTACTATATTTGTCATGCTTTTCATTATGAATTATATTCTCACCCTTCTGCTGATTTGATGCTTGAGTGGCATCCTGCAGATTAGCCGCTTTGGGATTCTTTTGGAAGAGGTAGTTCTCCAGTTGGTCTTGTCGGTTGCTCTGATACGTAACACCGGGGAGTCGGGAGTCTGTTGTTATTTATTTGTATATGACCCTTTTGAACATGTATATGTGATGATGTGCTGATGTGTATTGTAAACACTTTATTTTAGAAAACTCCTCTTTGAGAGTGAGAGCTATACGTGTGTGTGTGTGTATATATATATATATATATATATATATATATATATATATATATATATATATATATATATATATATATATATATATATATATATATATATATATTCATATCTTCCGTGTGTTATGTATCGTTTCATTGGCAGGTGTTGTATGCTTTTGGCATCGCTGATGTCCGTTTGTTTTCTAGGTGTTTGTTTGGTTACTTAGTGTAACATCCTAATTGTGTTGTATGAAATTTTAACACTCTGATGTTTTCTTGCCTAATTGCTTTGGGTAGAATTGGGGTGTTACATTGACAATATGCACCAATCAATTTATTAGCCTAAACTAATCGATTAACAAGTTAAAAATGGAAGGAATAGATATTTAGCCGTTACTCATCATTAAGATTTTGTCCTACTCGCTTATGGCATATTTTTGAACTGTTCTAATTGATTGGAAGAGTGTCAATGATTGGTAGAGACAAAAATTCCCCCAAAGCTTTTATGACAACTTCTAACTCATCGGTCACGACTTCAAGGTATTTTTGAAAAGGTTTATTTGAGAAAAATAAGTTTGAAAACAAATTTGTGTGTGTGTGATTTAACCATGTACTTTTATCATAATACCCTTATATTTTATAATATGTTCACTCAAGCGTGTCGAAAAAGAGTTTGACATACTGTCACAACTTAATATTTTATATTTTCTTGACATATATTAACCATGATGTATTGCGGTTAATGTCAATTCATTGTATGGTATAACCATATGAAAATCATCTAATTTCAAATGGAAATAACAAATTCATATTGAAAACTATATACTTTTTATTTTATTTTTTTACTTTTTTGGTATCAGTCACACAAAATGAAATCACATGTAATAAATATGAGATTGTATAAAAAATGTAGAAATTATGATGTACTCTATATTAAATAAAAAATTTACGTGCAGTTTCTATAATATAAATATTTCTCACATTTAGCATTTTGTGTTGAGTTTTTTAGCTCTCCTTTCACACAAATTTTATACAAACTATTTTACTTTCTAGCTTAATTTCTTGCTCCTTTTTGTATCCTCTTCTTTTTTAATATATTTCTCTTTATTAAAAAAAAAGTGTTTTTCATTTATAATTACGTAAAGTGCTTGATCTATTCCCAACAAAAAAATGAGTAGCAATACAAATTATAATATTATGTTTTTTAAAATTTATTTGTGTCAAAGTGTCTTGCTGTGTGGCAACCCAAACATAAGGCTGTCACTTTAGAAAAAATGTTTTTTTAAAATCAAATAAGCATCTAAATGAAACACGAATTTTTAGTTATTCATCTATCTTAGGTTAAAAATTAAAAGGTGAGTATCTCCTGATCCAGATTATTAAAGTGCAATTGAGGTGAAGATATTATAGAGTTGAAATTCACCTCTAAACTATGATTATAAACATAGCTTTCACTTCAATTTTTGAATATTTTGACCATAAATCATTTATGATCGCGGAAGAAATACTTGCGGACAAAGCGTTTGAGTTTCAAGGATTAAGATTAATCGTTTTTGTTGTTTTTATACACCAGTTACCATTATAGAATATAATTTTTGACATTTTTTAAAATATAGATTAATTTGAATACTAATTCAATTTATGATTATTGGTTTTTTTTTTAACTCTACTTACAAGTTGTCACAAGTTCAAAATAAAAAATTAATGTTAGAAGTTCAAAGGTTAAATGGTGTGTTTGTCACAAGCAGTAAAAAAATTTCAACACTTTTCATGAAGATAATTTTTTTTCTTGGAGATTTGTAATATTTTATTAAAAAAAAATTAATGCACCATTAGGTTTTAATAGTATTATATATTTTAAGAGAAAAAAAAATCTAAATTATAATATAAAATAAATAATAACATTAATTATCATATTTGGTTTTTATTTTTACTATTAATTTTTATATAGTAATTTTTTCCTATTTAATTTTAAAATATACGTACAAATATTAAAACAAAAATTTGTTAAATGTAAATGTTAAAAAAGTTAAAATAAAAAATTAAGGGGTAAATACATAATATTTTCTGTAATATATGTGAAATTTACTTTTCCCTATAAAAAAAAATGTAGATCACCTTTTGAAATGTTAAAATCTATGTATTTTTCTTCATAAATGCACAAACTACCCGTTGTAATATATATATATATATATATATATATATATATATATATATATATATATATATATAAAGCTAACCTGTGTCTTTGGGACATATGATAAAAAATCTAAATATAGAGGATTTATATTAGAAAACGTAATAAACACATTAATTATCAACTTTTAATAAAAATAATGCACAATTTTTAAGAAAAAATTTCCACATTTAATTCTTAATATGTGCCCTAAGGGCACTTGTTAGTATTAATATATATATATATATATATATATATATATATATATATATATATATATATATATATATATATATATATATATATATATATATATATATATATATATATATATATATATATATATATATATATATATGTGTCTTTTTTTTCTTAACCAAATTCAGATTTTGGACATTTTATAAACATGATTTTAACCAAATCCATAATTTAGACATCTATATCCAAAATAAAAAGAGTGAAGACCCATTTTGGTCCCTCACAAATATTACACGAGTCAAATTAGTCCTTCACAATAAAATAGACTCAATTTAATCCTTTATAAAATTTAATCGGATCATATAAGTCCTTCCGTTAATATTTTTCCAAACCTATTTTTTCCTAGTTTTAAACTGTGACTGGACTGCCACGTTGGATTTTATTTATTTTTCATTTTTTAAATACTAAATTGATTTTTATTTTTAATTTCATTTAACAATTATAAATTAATAATATAAAAAAGCCAAAATTGTTTCTTATAAGGAGTTGAACTCAGGCCCATGTGGTTAATCTTAAACAATTCTAAATTTAAAATAAAAAATAC
This sequence comes from Vicia villosa, assembly GCF_029867415.1. Taxonomy (NCBI): domain Eukaryota; kingdom Viridiplantae; phylum Streptophyta; class Magnoliopsida; order Fabales; family Fabaceae; genus Vicia; species Vicia villosa. The sequence goes on from NC_081182.1 coordinate 99,123,281, forward strand.
AAAATTTGTATCAATATAGTCTCGAACATAAGTCTCTTCAGATTAAGTGACAGTCAATTTAATACAATAGAAATTAATTTGTCTATTTGTAAATGATAGTCACTTTATTAACAATAGAAATTGATAATCACTTTATTAACAATAGAAATTGATTTGTCTAGTTGATATTGATAGTCACTTTACTAAGCGTAGAAATTAATTTGTCTAGTTGTAAATGATAATCACTTTATTAACAATAGAAATTGATTTATCTAGTTGTAAATGATAGTCATTTTACTAACAATAGAAATTGATTTGACTTGTTGTAAATAATAGTCACTTTACTAACAATAGAAATTGATTTTTCTAGTTATAAATTATAGTCACTTTATTAACGAGAGAAATTGATTTGTCTAGTTGTAAAGTGAAAATCATTTAACTTGAAGGGACTTGGATTTGAGACCTCATAGGTAAAAATTTATGTATAAAATTTGTTAATATTAGTAGAAATCATGGAAATTACTTGTTTAAAAATCACTTTATAAGAAATCATTTTGGCTTTTTTGATATTATTCATTGATAACAGTTTAAAAATGAAATTAAAAATAAAAAATAAATTAGTATTTAAAAAAATCAACGTGTCAGTCCAGTCACTGTTTAAAAGTATGAAAAGAACCGGTTTAGAAGTAGGAAAAAACCGATTTGAGAAAAATATTAGCAGAAGGACTAATATGATACGGTTAAATTTTATAAGGGATTAAGTTGATTCAATTTTTTGGTGAGGGACTAATTTGACTCGTGTAATATTTGTGAGGGACCAAAATGGGTCTTCACTCAAATAAAAATTAAATTAAAACATTTTCTGAAAAACAATTTTTTTTCAAAAATACGAAAAAATCAATTTTTTTGAAAATATAAAAAAAATCATTTTTTTAAAAAACAATAAAATTGGTTTTTTTGAAAAAACAAAAAATTGACTTTATTTCTAAAAACGTAAAAAAATGAGTTTTTCAAAAATATGAGAAAATCGAAAAACTACGTAACATTGAATTTTTTTCGAAAATACAAATAATTGAATTTTTTTCTAAAAATTGAAAATATAGTTTTTTTTTCCTAAAATCGAGTTTTTTTTCAGAAATAGTAAAAATCGATTTAGCTAGGAATAATTTAATATTAGTTTGAATTTTGTTAGGAAATTTTTGCCAAGATAATTAGCCACTCAATCCATGCTAGGGCATATATTATAGTAAATCTCTAAATTTTTGTTTGATAGAGATTAGCTAGTGTATTTGCCCTAACTAATTTAAAATTTTCTTGTTGTGAAAAACAACAAAATGATTTGGAGTTATTATTCTTTTCTTTGTTCATGTGTAACAATACTAAACCATATTCTCAGTCATTACTCCATTTGTATAGAAAAAGAAGAAAACTTTTCTGTTACATAAATAAAAGTGAATTAAAAAAAAGAAAAAAAAAAGAAAACAATGAATACTTAAGTAAAAGTTTGTTTATGAACCCGACATGTAAAAATATTGTCTAATAAATCTATTGACTTGGTGTAGAATGAAGTTTCTAAGTAATTCACTAATTAAATCATTTACCTATTATAATACATCTAGGTAAAAAAAAACCATAATGTGCGGAAAAAAAGAAAATAATTGTAAATTTACTCATATTAAAAAAAGCAGTAAGTAATAGGAAATTTTAGAACACTAATAACAAAGACCGTTAGTATTTTTATTGGCTGATTGGCATCCATGTTTGGCTAAAACATAATAAGCAGCAAAATATAATGCATTGTGAATCTTGCAAATATAAAAGAACAAAACAAGTACAAGCAAGATGTTATATGGAATGTCATGACATCGCGCCTGCAGAACTGGAAGGAAGATTCAGTTTGTTTCTCAACAGATACAGGATATTCGTAGAATATTTTGTAATCCTATGTGGCGCAAATTTAAAGGTCTAAAGAATATTTGAAGAATCACATCAGAAGATTGAAGATTCAGCAGTTTCTAATTTAGGAGATAAATTAGGAAACTCGTGATTGAAAGACCTTGATTGTTGCAGAAGATTTCTGCAGATTTGTAAGCCCAAGTCCAATTGGGAATAGGTTATAAATAGAAATCTTTGTAACCTAGTTTTATATAGAAAACCTTGTTTAGAAACGATGTAGTCATTAGGGTTTCTATAGGTAGACCACCCATGTTGTGGGATGGCTGCCATGTCCTTCTCGAAACCTATAGGTAAGAGAAGTGATTGTCCTCACTCAAAACCTGTAGGTAAGAGTTGAGTATTGTATTCTTGATTGAAGCTGTGAAGCAAGATCAAGTTATTGTTCATTGTTAATTGTGTAAATAGTTGTTGCAGGGTTGTAATAGTTAGGTATCACTAGGGAGTGAGCAGAGGTTCTCTTGTCTTGGATGGAGTTCTGAGATAAAGGTTGCATTGGGTAGTGACTAGGTAAACCAGAGGTTGTTTATCTGTAAACCCGAGGTTGTTTACATAAAATAGTACTACTGATAGTGAAATCTTCTTCCTGGCTTGGTAGCCCCCAGAGTAGGTAGTTAGACCGAACTGGGTTAACAATTAACTGTGTTATTTACCTTCTGCATTGTGTTGTTTGTTCAGTCATGGATGTTATGACATCGTTTATAACATCAGGTTCAGAAGTGTTGGTTGTTCCTTTACAGAACAATATAAACTTTACAATCTGGTTATGTTGACTGAACATATGTGATCCCATGTCTCATTGACTCCTGTTTAGGAGTAATTAAAATTGAGGGATCTCTCTATTATGCCTCTACTACATTAATAACAGATCAGATGTCTTGACATCGTGAATGACATCCGAGTCTGTCATACCATAATTTTCAATTGGTATCAGAGCAGGCATCCTGTCTGTTTCTGGATGAGATCCATGAGGGATAAATTCTGGTTGTGGTAAAGGTAGAAGATTGTTTGAACAAAGAATGTGCAAGGTTGTATGGTCTAGTCTGTTTCTTGGTGCAGAAGCAAGCATTGTGCAAGGTTGAGTAGCAATCAATCTGTAGTTGTCATGCTTACATCTAACACGTAAAGTAAGCATTGTCTGAATTCTGTTGAAGTATGACTATTTTCCGCTGCATAGTCTCTATGAAACCCTAGGGTTATTTATATTCAACATATTATATGGCAGATATTGACAGCTATAATTAAAGTGTCAAAGATACTTGAGTAATCTCTCAAGTCCACTCATAATGACATGATTTATTAGAGCTGATGAATGTCAACTGATCAATGATATTCATAATCATCTGCAAGTGTGTACCTTGAATATTTCAAGGCTGGTGTGTTCCTAGAAGGAGGAACATATGTCCTACCGGATGTTGGGACATTAGTACTGGTATGCAGCTACCAGCTGAAGAACAGATGTTCTGGTGCTAAACTAATGTAGTGTCAGAACATTGGTTTGGAACCTACTCCTGGTCTGGAAGAGGAGACATCTGGCTATAATTTAATCAGGACACGATTAACATGTGCTCAGTGCCACAAGAAAACTCATGAAGGAATTCCTTTCTGATCCTTTATGATTTACTCAAGAAGAGCTTATATCTGGCAATTTCCTCTGATCAATGAAACCAGATATGTGTACTTTCATTCATAACCATAGAGCAGTTGTTGGAGCTGAATACTGTGTCGCAATCACAGTGAAATATGGTCAAGAATGTGTACTGACCTAGTTGTTATCCAGAAAGGGTAGTGTTGTTTAGAATCAAGGAAGTCAGATGAATCTGACTAATTCACTGTCATGCTATAACTAAGTCTGTTCCAGAAACCTAAATGAGGGAATCTCCTCTATAGGTACAGACTATGGCATCCATCATCTCAAAATCAGAATGAAAGTCTGAAGAAAAGCTTATTGAGATGCTGGCTATTATACTCCTTGATATGTCTGGATATTGCTGATAATTGGATTATTCTGTCTTCACCCCGAGTGTTGTAAATTTGACGTTAAAGATGTTAACCAAGAACCATGAAGGATGATGTCCTATCTGATGTCACAACATCATCTCAAGATCTTCAGTTTCTGTGTAGTATATTTTCCAAGAAAAGAAAGTACAAATGTGAAGAGGTAATTAGTCAGAATGACCTAGTGTGAGTAGCAAATTCTAACTCAAAAGCTGGTAAGTACTTTGACGGGAGACTTAGTACTTATTGGGTTTAGAACCTGGATGCTGGACTGAGAATAAGTTCTTCTAGCTATGTGTTCTCAATTATCTTCACACATCAAGGAAGAAGGCAAGAGTATCTGGTATAGCATACTGATTCTGATAAATATCTTGATGGGAGCTGGATATTTATAATGTCTGTATGAAATAACTCAGACGTGTATGCTGAAGATTAATTTATGGTTATACAATCATAGTTTCTTCTACTTCAAGTTACAGAGTGTGGCAATCTGAATCTTGTGTAGCAAGTAAACTAAGGTTTCTAAACTTGGAAACTGTGGCAAATTCCAAATAAAGGGAACTTCAAGGAAGAACATCAAAGATGTCCTAAAGTTGTATATCTCAGGGGGAGTAAAAGAGTATGAAGATCATCAAAGACAATGTTATTCTGCTTCTATCCAAATGCAAAGTCTCTCAAAGACTAAATCTTGAAGCAAGAAGAACAAAGTCACACGAAACGTCAGAAAATAACTCAAATCATGTTTATTCTCAAAGACCAGCAAAGAATATTCTTTGCGTTATCATCTGAAGACATGGATTGATGGTGTGTATCACTTGTTCTGATCTAGTGCATGATCCAACCTATACACAAGTCCACCTGGTGCAGTTCGTCCTCAAATAACATCTCTTGATTGAGACTTTAGTTAAAGTCCAGGTATATTGTTTAAATTGCTCAGGGTTATAGAGTCTTTTCTTTTTGTTTGAGTCTTATTTGAGTCCCTCATGTTCTTCTTTCGGATATGAGAAAAATCTAGAGTCTAGGTTATGGTTGTCAGGTTGTGACAATCATAGGGTTTAAGGGTAATGTTCAGACATTGTTAAGCCTGAGGTCATTCTTTACAATTGTTTGGTAAAGAATAAGAGTCTTGTTTCATGTCGTGAACACAAATTGTTTCTTGTGTTCCAAGTCCTCTATAGAGAAGTGTTATCTCTATGGATAGTCAGAGTTTGTTTGAGTTCAGACGAACTTATGTCTTGAAGTGATGTCAACATCACAAAGTGCATTAATCTTGGAAGAAGGACTAGGAATATGCATTAGAAGTTTGAAAAAGCAACATTATTGTCTAAAGTGGCAGTTCAGGCATAATGTGGATTAGAATGGGCAGGTTCTGATCTGGATGTAAGTAATTTGTTCTGGCAATACATAATTACTTTCATCATAAAGATTTCACTTAGTGAAGATGACTATGAAGACAAAAGTTCTATGATCTGATCAACACAGCTAAGGATAAAGGAGAATCCTTTCTATTCAAGGAGCATGTTAATCAATGTGTGAGATTGAGAAACACCATATCAAGAAGGATTTCGAATTTTCTTAAGCAGACCATGATCTGATTCAAACATGGTAAGGTTATGCTCACCAAAATTCAAGAAGTGGTAGTTCTTTATGTTGTGATTGTGGCAACCTCTATGTGTGTGCTTCCAGTGTCAAGAGGTCAGCAGTTGATCATTTCTGAAGGAGATAAGTTAGTAGACAAGGGTCTGTTTAAGAAAGAGATGAACCTTGTGGAGAATACTGGTAGTACAAAGGTCATACACAATGTTATGACATCTTACTTCTGGTGTAAGTATTTAATGTAAAGGAGCAAATTTGCTATAGTGAGTGTGTTCAGCAGGATAGTTGAACAGAGGGTGCGGCTCTTGAAGATATGAAGATGTGTCTTATATTTTCCATTCATCATTGCAATCTTATTCCTTGAAGAAGCTCAGACTATCTCAGATAGGGGGAGTAACTTCTTTTGTCAAGAAAAGTCTCTTGGTTAAAAATACTTTAACATCATGAAGAAAATGTGATATTTTTGTCAGTTATTTGTCAATGGTTAAATCTAACCATGTGCAACTAGAAACCACAATTACTTCTCTACATTAATGAGGTAGTTGTATGTCTAACAGTCTCAAGGTGTTCAGAACAACAGAAGTCTATGTCTATGACTAATGAGTAAATGGGGAGTCTGTTACTTGGTCCAAAAGATGCTCTCTCTTAATCTTCTGCAGAATCTTGAGCTATGTGCTTAAAGGGAAGAAAAGTGACAATGTCTGACAGGATGTCATGACATGTTTAAAGACATTGAATCTTCTAAGTCAAACAAGGAAATCTGACTTGAAGTTTATCTACACATCAGTGGTCGGTGTAAAGTACAATCAATGACTATGCATGCACTGGTATTTTAAGATAACTCCTATCAGAAAAAAACAGTCAAAAACTGCTTTGGAAAGAGTAATTGCTTTTGAAACTGTTTCCTAATTAACCGTTTGACCGTTGAACAAGACCAAAGACCGTCGTTATTTCCTATAATCTCCAATGGCTATATAATAACATCTCCATGGATTACAGAAATTAAACTCTCTCAAGATGTCGTTCGTATGTGTTCTTATGAGTCGTGTCTGGGTTTGGTATTATGATGGGTTGTTTTACCAAAACCACTTCAGAAAAAGAAAAACACGGGCTGGGGATGTTGATGGTCTCTACCATGGGTTTTTCTGCAATAACAACAAAGATGTTCCATCATATACAACCTTCAGTATAGGGATCATGTTCATTGTGATTTTTGATCTGAGTTATGAACACAATTGTGATTTGTGTTCTGAGTTACTAGGACTGGTGGACAGTTTTCACTCAAGTCCTCTCTCTAGGTCTAAGCTAGGATTTGGTTTCTGGTTCAAGACTGAGGAAGGGGTCTCTTATGCCACCATTGGTCTTCCAAGACAAAGGTCTTCTCATATCATCTTCCTCGTGAACATCAGTGTTGCATGAAGGTGTTCCACTGCATATTATGACATTGATAAAGTCTTTGTCATATTGTGTCTAAAAAGGGGGAGAGAATATCATCTTCTTCTGATGATTTTGCTACTCTAAAAAGAAACAAGAACTTGTAGCAGACTGAAGATGTTATGATGTGGTTCAAGTCCTGAAGAACAGAAGGTATTAAAGCCCAATTATGAGAATGTAAAATTATGTTCTTCCCTGTTGTCTTGAAAGTTGAAGAGCATTTGTGTTTTTGCTGCATTTTTAATGAATGGTTAGTTTTAGTCAAAATATGCCAAAGGGGGAGACTGTTAGTGTTTTTATTGGCTGATTGACATCCATGTTTGGCTAAAACATAATAAGCAGCAAAACATAATGCATTGTGAATCTTGAAAATATAAAAGAACAAAACAAGTACAATCAAGATGCTATATGGAATGTCATGACATCAAGTCATGACATCGCGCCTGCAGAACTGGAAGGAAGATTAAGTTTGTTTCTCTACAGATACAGGATATTCGTAGAATACTTTGTAATCATATGTGGCGCAAATTTAGAGGTCTAAAGAATATTTGAAGAATCAGATCAGAAGATTGAAGATTCAGGAAGAATCAGATCAGAAGATTGAAGATTCAACAGTTTCTAATTTAGGAGATAAATTAGGATACTCATGATTAAAAGACCTTGATTGTAGCAGAATATTTCTGCAGATTTGTAACAGCAAGGAGTGTTGTAATTTGTAAGCCCAAGTCCAATTGGGAATAGGTTATAAATAGAAATCTTTGTAACCTAGTTTTATATAGAAAACCTTATTTAGAAACGATGTAGCCATTAGGGTTTCTATAGGTAGACCACCCAGGTTGTGGGATGGCTGCCATGTCCTTCTCGAAACCTGTAGGTAAGAGAAGTGATTGTCCTCACTCGAAACCTGTAGGTAAGAGTTGAGTATTGTATTCTTGATTGGTAGCTGTGAAGCAAGATTAAGTTATTGTTCATTGTTAATTGTGTAAATAGCTGTTGTAGGGTTGTAACAGTTAGGTATCACTAGAGAGTAAGCAGAGGTTCTCTTGTCTTGGATGGAGTTTTTGAGATAAAGGTTGCATTGGGTAGTGACTAGGTAAACAAGAGGTTGTTTATCTGTAAACTTGAGGTTGTTTACATAAAATAGTACTACTGATAGTGAAATCTTCTTCCTGGCTTGGTAGCCCCAGAGTAGGTAGTTAGACCGAACTGGGTTAACAATTAACTGTGTTATTTACCTTTTGCATTGTGTTGTTTGTTCAGTCATGGATGTTATGACATCATTTATAACATCAGGTTCAGAAGTGTTAGCTGTTCCTTTACAGAACCATATAAACTTTACAATCTGGTTATGTTGACTGAACATATGTGATCCCAGGTCTCATTGACTCCTGTTTAGGAGTAATTAAAATTGAGGGATCTCTCTATTATGCCTCTGCTACATTAATAACATATCAGATGTCTTGACATTGTGAATGACATCCGAGTCTGTCATACCAGAATTTTCAAAGACTAAATTAGTATGGTAGTGTAAGAAAAATAGGTGTATAAGTAGAGTTGTCAAATAAGCCCTATAACTAAAAGCCCTAATAATTTGACCCCACTAAAGTCCTAATATATTGAGCCCCAATTATTAAAAGAGATTTTCTTTACAGATCCCTCTATGGGGAAAACCTCCAGCGAAATCCCAAAAATACCCTTACTTCAGAAATGCATTTCTGAAGTTATTTTTTCTGATTTTTTCAGAATTCGGAAATGCACTTTCGAAAACACCTTTTTTTGTGGTGTTTTCGGAGATGCATCTCCGAAATCACTGAAAATTAAAAAAACACGTTTCAGGTATTATTTCGGAAGTGTGTTTCCGTAAAAAGATGTCCATATATGCAGTTTTCCCTCCTTCACTAATTCATCATTTTCATCACAAACCCTCTCCAAAACTCAATCAATCCCAATCAATTTTTCGTCTCAAAATCAAGTTTCAAACGGTTGATCATACTAAAGGGAGCATAGAAAGCTACAATTTGAGGTAAACATCATTCAAATCATCTCCTATTACACTATATTGTTGATAATTTAGTAGACTGAAAACTTCATTGGTTCGGAAGTTCATTTATGAAATAAATGTACTTCTTAAATGTACTTCCAAAATAAGTCCTGGCAGAAATTAAAAAAAAACAGTTTTAACAATTTTAGTATATTTTTTGTCATATGTTAGGTATGATGCATCCGTAAAACATTGTCGCCGATGACTTAGAATTTCCGGAAGGGGTCAACGTTGATAAAGAGCCGGTTAACGATGTTAAAACCATGATTGTTGCGGTGGATGTTCGACAATAATTTACAAATGATATGAGCTTCGCTAGTCGTGAACATTTGCTTGGTTGGGTTCGAAGTGAAGCTACTAAACTTGGATTTGGCATTGTCATATTAAGGTCCGACAATGGAAGTAGTAAATGGAAAGCTTTTGTCATGTTGAATTGCGAGAGAGGTGGGAAGTATATACCAATAAACCGGGTGTTAAAACACGAAGACACGGGATCGAGAAAGTGTGGGTGTTCGTTTAGGTTGCGCGTGACTTGTAGGATTGATGATTTGTGGCGTTTTAGCGTCATTTGTGGACTTCATAATCATGCATTGGAAACCAAGCTACACAGACATCCAATTGCGTGTTGGTTGTCCCGCGAAGAGAAGAATGTTATTTCGGACTTATCGACAATCAAAGTGGTGCCAAGAAACATACTTGTCGATTTGAAGAGAAAAAAACCGGATAGTATTTCAAATATCAAGCAAGTATACAATGAACGGCACAATCTCAAAGTCTTGAAAATGGGCACGAGGTCGAAAATGTAACAACTTTTGAAACTTTTGGGCGATAACCAATACGTTTCAAGCTTCCGAACTTGTGAGGACAAAGTTACAGTGCGTGACATATTTTGGACTCATCCCGAAAGTATCAAGTTGTTCAACACATTTCCAACCGTTCTTGTAATGGATTCGACGTACAAGACCAACAAGTATAGGCTTCCGCTTCTCGAGATTGTTGGTGTGACGTCGACGGACAAGACAATTTTGGTTGGATTTGCTTTTTTGGAATGTGAGAAAGAAGATAACTTTACATGGGCTTTGGGAATATGTAAGTCTTTGTTGGTCGATCAAAAGACTATGCGAGTGTCATTATTACCGACCGAGATAATGCTTTGGTAAATATGGTCGATACCGTCTTCCCGACATCAACCGCATTACTTTGCCGGTGTCACATAACTTACAATGTGAGAAGTAAGCTCAAATCCCCGGTTGGCACGAAAGAAAGAAAGGATGTTAACAGTAACATCATCAAAGTCGGTGTTGTGGTGGACAAGATTATGGCCGCATGGAGGGAGATTTTAGATGCACGTTACAAAGAGTTGTACACCGAAAAGTGGTACAATTCTGGACTTTGTGTGTTTCTTTGAGTACTTTTTGTCATTACGTCGAGAGTACCATCCTTGAAAAAGTAAAAGAAAAACTAGTTTGTGCTTGGACAGATCGAGTAAGACATCTTGGTTGCACTACAACCAACCGAGTTGAATCCGCACATGCGGTGTTGAAGAAATGGTTGGGTGATAGCAAGGGGGATTTGTGTCGGGGATGGGACACCGTGAACCAAATGCTCCAAAATCAACATAATGAAATTCAAACATCTTTTGGTCGGAGCAAGACGGTTATGGAACACCGGTTTAAGGGCCAAAATATATTCTCGCAATTGATTTACAACATATCCCGTTCGGGATTGAATTTTATTTTTCATGAGGCGAGACGGCCGGAAACAACGGGGCCGGATAGTTCAAAATGCGGGTGCACAATTAGAAAAATCTATGGGCTTCCATGTGCTTGTATACTTTCTAAAAAGATTAATTTGAATTCACCGATACGCATGGATGAAGTAATTGACCATTGGAAAAAGCTCCGTATTGACGATTTCGAGTCGCCGAAAGAAAATGATTCCAAAATCACCATCTCCGACGAGTTGGAAGTGATAATGGATAAGTTTGCTAAAGCGGATGACACCATGAAAATGCACATAAAAGAACAATTACGAAAAATTGCATTTCTGGAGACCACCGATTTGAAACCATGCAACCAGTTAAAACCAAAGGTGCGCCAAAAAAGCCGAAAAGTACCCAAGAAGATACATCAACCAAACGATCTCCTTCCTACTTTGAACATGTTGATGCATTGATCCCGGATTCACCAACACCAAAGTCCAAGTGTGGTGCTAACAAAGGAGCCCGTATTTCAAAGTTGCCGCGCACACCTCCGATAAAAAAATCTCTAATTATCTATATTGATGAGATGCCGCTTTATATGCACAAATATATAGATAACATAGTTGATGTTGGCACCGAAGGCAATTGTGGATATCGGGTCGTTGCCGGTTTGCTCATAAAAGGAGAAGAAAATCACACTCTTATTCGACGGGCACTTATTTCGGAGTTGACTTCGCATAGGAACATCTACGGCCGACTCTATGAAAATCAAGAAAACTTTGATAAACTTCATGATTCCCTTGTTCCATCACTAAGCGGTCACGCCCCAGTTTCGAAGTGGATGTCATTCCCTGATATGGGCCATCTCATAGCAAGTGCGTACGATCGGGTGTGTGTCGATTTGACGAGATTTGAATTATGTGAGACATTTTTTCCACTTCATAGTCGATCGCCTTTGAACGCGCCAAGCCGCATCATATGTATCGGGTATTTAAGATCGCGCCACTTTGTGTAAGTTTTTTTGAAACCGGGGTGTCCTATTGATCGGTCACCATTTCTAGTTATTTCGTCATAAATTCGGCATAAGATCGTCATACTTGGTAACACTTTGTGGTTATTTTTAAGTGTTTTTCTTTGATTCATCTAGTTCTAGTTATTTTGTGTGCATTTTGTTTTTATGCCATTTATCTTTGTCTATTAGGTGCTTTTGATCTCTCTACTTGGTGGTTGTAGGTTAATTCTGGATCAGATGGAAATTGCACAAGTGTTGGTGTAAAAGAAGCTGAAAATCGTGACAAGCGTGTAGTATTTTGATCATAACTGGAGCTTCGTAACTCGGAATGACGCGGTTCTGGTGGCAAAATTTCGCTAACGAAAAGGGCTACAACTTTGATGTTGAAGTCAAATCCAAATTATGAAATCAGAGGCCGACACGGTCAGACCGTGTCAGATGACACGGCCGTGTCCAACCTGCTGAAGAATTCTCCCCAAAAGTGGCAGAAGCTGACACGGTCAGCCCGTGTCAAGTGACACGGCCGTGTCAGCCTGTGCGGACAGAAATTCTGTATTTTTTATGTTGTGATACTTTTAAAGTCCCGGGGGCATTTTTGGTATTCTGGCTGGGATCTGAAAACCTAGAGAAGTTAAAAGTGATTTGAGAGACAAGGAGAAGGACTTTTTGGAGATTGTACGATAGAATTTTAGAGGAGAGAAAGATAGCTTCATCAAGGTTTTGGAAGACGAAGAGATTCAACGGTGGACACCATTGAAGATCAGAGTTCTCCTAATCTTTGTAATGTCTAAACTTTTCAATTTTGGTTTCTTGAATATTATGAGAGGCTAAACCCCCCAATGCCAGGGGATGTCCCTGATTTGAATTGTAATGACTATGATCTTCGTATTTCTTTAATCAAGTATTCGTATTATGCAATTTAATTGTCTAATGTTTTTATGCCTTCTTTGTTGGACAAACAAGGATTGATCTCCGGTTAACAATTTGTAGGACTATGATTGTTAAGGTTTTTAGGCAATTGAATATGAAAATATCACCTAGGGCTAGGGATACCGTAAGGTTATTTGAACATTCTTGATTATTTAAATCTTTGGTTTACAAACCTATGTTTCTAAGGACTTAGGCAATAGGATTGCAAACCAAAAGGTTTTCACTAAGGACTTAGGAAAACACCCTTAAGAACAAATAGTTGCATCATATGAACTTGTTAAAGAGATCTTTTTACAGAGTCATTATAAGGCAAATCATACACCTACCTTGGCATTGCTCTAAATTTATATATAAAAGTTTAACTTTAATTTCAGCTTATTTTTATTATTTTAGCTTATTTCGTTGATCATTTAAAACAACACCCCTATGCTCTTTTGTTTAATTGACTTCGTATAATAACTTGTATTTCCTACGCAATCCTCGTGATCGATACTTGGGGTAAAACCCATTATAACTACACCGGTGAAAATAGTACACTTGCTATTTTTCCGATCAAGTTTTTGGCGTCGTTGCCGGGGATTGCCAAAATATAAGTCATTAATTAGTCAATTAAAATTTTATTGCTCTGCAATTAAAATTTATTTCTTCTGAAATTTTTATTTTTTTTATTTTATTTTTTTTACTCCCAACTAATCGTTGTCTAATCTTGTATGCGAGGTAAGGCCTCAGCTGAACTTCTTTTTGACGCAGAACCAGAAAGAACATTGCGAGTACGACTACGAGAAGTTAAGCGGAAAAGACTGGCATCGAAAGAGGGATCACCTATAGTTTCATAATCGGAAGATGAAGAAGTACTATCTATTCCGTCCGAGCATTCAAATTCTGAATCTGAAACTATGGCAGCGGATCCACCTCCTCCAGAGAGACTTTTAGGTGACTATGGAAGGGCTAATGCACCGCTTGGAAGAATGACCATAGTAAATCAACCGGTTAACGTGGCACACTTCCAATTACATCCTTCCACTATCCGCCAGTTAGAAAGCAAGCCCTTTGCTGGAAGAATCAACGAAGATGCGAATAAGCATCTACAGAGATTCCTTACCACAACAACATCATTGAAGATCGAAGGCCATTCCGAAGAGCCAAGAGACACGTGATGTTCCCTTTCACTTTATCCGAAGATGCGGAAGAGTAGTTTTACTCACTTCCAGCTGGAAGTATCACCACATGGCAACAGATGGAAACCGCTTTTCTTAATGAGTACTTCCCCGCGTCAGTTTTCATTCGAAAAAGATATGATATTGTAAATTTCAAGCAGAAAGAAGGGGAATTGTTGGGAGATACATATAAAAGGTTTAAGAGGTGTTTGGTTGCATGTCCTACTCATAATATGGACCCAACCGAGCAAATGCAGACTTTTGTTAATGGTCTACGAGTCAAGACAAAACAGCTTATAGACACTGCAGCCGGTGGCTCAACTAATTTTTCAACAGCCACTGGTATCAAGAGAATCATAGAAGCTATTGCCGCTAACGAGCACATTGAGTTATATGATCGTGCAATGAGCCAACCAGAAGGTAAAATTGATTTGAAGCTCGCAGATCAAGTGGTTAAAATGGAGGAACAGATTACAGCTGAAGTAGAAAGAAGATTAAAGAAGATGAATATTGGTGAACAGAAAGTAGCACAGGTTGAGCTAGTCACCTCAGTTTTGTGTGAAATATGTGGTGCACCGCATTTTGCTATGCATTGTGTGGCAACGCAAGAACAGGTTGAACAGATTCATATGTTGAGGCAAAATAATCCATACGCCAATACATATAATCCAGGTTGGAAAAATCATCCTAATTTCGCATGGAAGGACCAACAAGGAAACTTCCAAAAGCAAGGACCAAACCAATATCAAACTCAAGGTCAACAACAATTACAACAATAAGGCCCTCAGAAGGCAGAATGGGAAGTAGCTATCGAGAGATTGACTGGACAATGCTCTCAGTTTCAAGAAGCGAAAAGAACCAACCTCAGGAACACCACAGCTTCAATCAAAAATCTGGACGTTCAAGTGGGTCAAATAGCACATCATCTCACTCTACAGGCACAAGGCACCCTTCCGAGCTCAACTGTGAAAAATCCGAAAGACCAAGAGAAGATTAATGCTGTTACAACAAGGAGTAAGAAAGTGCTAGAATCGCAAAAAGAAAAAGAGGAAATCGATGACCCCATGGTGATAGAGGTGGATTTGGAAATAAGAGAAAAGCAGAAAGAGCCAGAAGTTGTGATACCACCGGTTAAACCATTTGAAGAAAAAAATAAGAAAGATGCGGAACCGGTGATCAAACTACCTTTCCCTTCCAGAGTGACAAAGAAGGATTCGAAAGAGAAAGACTTTAGGAAGTTTACCGCCTTGTTCAAAAAGTTAGAGGTGAATCTACCTTTCTTTGAAGCACTTGAGCACATGCCTTTGTATAAGAAATTTATGAAGGAGGTGTTGGCGAAAAAGAGATCACTAGGAGGAGAACCAAAAATTTCAACCGAGAAGTGTGGCATAGTCTCGTCAGCAAGAAAAATCCCAATAAAGAGGAAAGACCCTGGGGCAGTGGCGATACCATGCACTATCAAGAATATAGCATTTAAAAAGGTATTCCTCGATTCTGGGTCTAGTGTGAGTTTAATGCCTTTGTCCATTTTCAAAAAGCTTGAATTAGAAAAGATTAGTGAAAGTAAGACACAGTTAAGGTTCGCCGATCACACCGTTAAGAAATCCTATGGGGTAGCTGAAGATGTACTAGTGGAAGTTGATAAGTTTGTATTCCCTGTTGACTTCCACATCATGGACATTCCGGAAGACGAAGAAACTCATATTCTTCTTGGGAGACCATTTTTGTCGACAGGCCGCTGCAACTTCGACATTGAAAAAGGGACACTAACACTGAAATCATTTGATGAAGAAGTGACCTTGAAGATGTTAGGAGTTAAGAAACATAAGACAGGTGTAAATGATCAAACTTCTGTTAATATGAAGGAAAGTGAGGAAAAATACAAAAGACCTAAACAGCTCCAAGAAAATGTTTCAAGCATAGCCTCTCGGGTGGAACCAACCTATGTGGCTATTAAAAATCCTAAGAAGGCTAAGGAAGTCAAGAAGAATGTGGGAAGTGAATTGAAGAGAAAAGTTGTCCATGCTTTTCATCTTCATGAGTTCGTGGTTGTGGAAGTGGCAAGCAACAAGGTTTGGAAAAGGAAATACCCTCCATAATAAAGGGTAATGGACCGTCGAGCCATGCGACGTTAAACGAAGCGCTCTGTGGGAGGCAACCCACGGTTTTAATAATTAATTTCTCTGTTTGTTTGTTTTATTTTCAGGAAATAAAAGAGGGCATCTCTAGTGAAAGCTCAGAAGTGGTCATTGGAGTGCAATACCCTCTGTAAGTAACCTCTTCAAGGCTTGTTCTAAAACATTGAGGCCAATATTTAGTTCAAGTGTGGGAGGGGTTCCTTTCATTTGCTTTTAGTTGTTTTCCATTTTTGTTTTTGTTGGTGTGTTGTGTTATAGATTGAGTGATGGATGCTGAATGAATGATGATTGGTAGTTAGTGGATGAAAGGTGCAACCTGAACTTAATCTCTCAAGGTACTTTTGAAGTGGACATAGCCGAAAGTTTCGGACGCAACTTGAAGAACTGGACTGAGAAGGTAAGTGGTGAAATCGAACCGGAAAGGAAAGTCACATGACATAAAGGGTGTGTTGAAGCTGCAAACTTAGCCTACATGGTGAGGAACATAAAAAGCCAAACACATGTAAAGATCATCATGAGAGTGAAATCAGGTATGACTTTATCTCTCTAATTTTGCGTTTGTCCTACCAACACAGTACAAATATGAAATCACACACTGAGGCACTTGTTTGTTCTCCCTAGAGCCTTTCCGTCCTTCATTTATTTATTTTTATCCCTCGTTAAACCCGTTGAGCCATTCCCCCTTGTTTGTTTAAACCCACACATGTCATCCTTAACCATAATTCTATCATTTTTGTTTGGCACTTGTGTAATTATTGTTTCTTTTGAACTTGTGTGAAATTGTAAGTTTGGGGTGGTGCTTAAGAAAATAAAGGGCAAGTGTGATATGAAAAAAAAAAGAGAAAAGAAAAATGTGTAAAGCACAAGAAAAAAAAAGAAGGCTTAATTGCAACTTTAATCCTCCTATTTTGTCTTTTTCTTGATTTTGATCCCTCTATTTTAAAAATCACTATTTTAGTCCCTTTTTTAAGTTTTCTGTGCAATTTTCGTCCCTCTATTTTGTTTTTTTCTGCAAAATTAGTCCCTATTCCTGTCTCTTTTTCATTAGAAAACTCAAAAAGGGGACCAAAATCGTGGTTTTAAAAATGAGGGGACTAAAATCGAGAAAAAGACAAAATAGGGGGACCAAAGTTGCAATTAAGCCAAAAAAGAAAAAATAGTTTGAAACACTTGCCTAAAAAGATTTGAAAGACTCGAACGATGTTGATTACCCGGTAATTAGGTAAAAAGGAGAGTCTAAGAAGAAACCCCCTCACACAAAACCGAACACAAAGACAAGAAGAATAACATAAGTGCTATTTCATAAACCATTTGCATATCAATCTCTTGTTTATCCTTCCTTCCACCTCAGCCCCGTTACAACCTAAAAAGTCCTCAAAAGTGTGTGAATTCTTTTTGTGTAGTGAAAGTAGGATGTATGCAAAGTCAAGGGTCGATATTGCATATCGTGATGTTGAGCGAAAAGAACTCTAACCCCGAGAGACAATGTGAGAAGTGTAAAAATTTTGCAGGTGAAATACACTCTGTTGTGAAGTGTGATGGACAACAAGGTTCGATAAACCCAAAAACTTAATCAAGAAAGAGAAGTAAGTTGCGAAAGACATTGACTATGTTGTGGAAAAGAAAAGTTTAAGGCGACCTCGGTTTGATCTCTTGCATCACTTGAGGACAAGCAATGAGATAAGTTTGGGGTTGTGATCGGTCACCATTTCTACTTAATTTCGTCATAAATTCGGCATAAGATCGTCATACTTGGTAACACTTTGTGGTTGTTTTTAAGTGTTTTTCTTTGATTCATCTAGTTCTAGTTATTTTGTGTGCATTTTGTTTTTATGCCATTTATCTTTGTCTATTAGGTGCTTTTGATCTCTCTACTTGGTAATTGTAGGTTAATTCTGGATCAGATGGAAATTGCACAAGTGTTGGTGTAAAAGAAGCTGAAAATCGTGACAAGCGTGTAGTATTTTGATCATAACTGGAGCTTCGTAACTCGGAATGATGCGGTTCCGGTGGCAAAATTTCGCTAACAAAAAGGGCTACAACTTTGATGTTGAAGTCAAATCCAAATTATGAAGTCAGAGGCCGACACGGTCAGACCGTGTCAGATGACACGACCGTGTCCAACCTGCTGAAGAATTCTCCCCAAAAGTGGCAGAAGCTGACACGGTCAGCCCGTGTCAAGTGACACGGCCGTGTCAGCCTGTGCGGACAGAAATTCTGTATTTTTTATGTTGTGATACTTTTAAAGTCCCGGGGGCATTTTTGGTATTCTGGCTGGGATCTGAAAACCTAGAGAAGTTAAAAGTGATTTGAAAGACAAGGAGAAGGACTTTTTGGAGATCGTACGATAGAATTCCAGAGGAGAGAAAGATAGCTTCATCAAGGTTTTGGAAGACGAAGAGATTCAACGGTGGACACCATTGAAGATCAGAGTTCTCCTAATCTTTGTAATGTCTAAACTTTTCAATTTTGGTTTCTTGAATATTATGAGAGGCTAAACCCCCCAATGCCAGGGGGTGTCCCTGATTTGAATTGTAATGACTATGATCTTCATATTTCTTTAATCAAGTATTCGTATTATGCAATTTAATTGTCTAATATTTTTATGCCTTCTTTATTGGACAAACAAGGATTGATCTCCGGTTAACAATTTGTAGGACTATGATTGTTAAGGTTTTTAGGCAATTGAATCTGAAAATATCACCTAGGGCTAGGGATACCGTAAGGTTATTTGAACATTCTTGATTATTTAAATCTTTGGTTTACAAATCTATGTTTCTAAGGACTTAGGCAATAGGATTGCAAACCAAAAGGTTTTCACTAAGGACTTAGGAAAACACCCTTAAGAACAAATAGTTGCATCATATGAACTTGTTAAAGAGATCTTTTTACAGAGTCATTATAAGGCAAATCATACACCTTCCTTGGCATTTCTCTAAATTTATATATAAAAGTTCAACTTTAGTTTCAGCTTATTTTTATTATTTTAGCTTATTTCGTTGATCATTTAAAACAACACCCCTATGCTCTTTTGTTTAATTGACTTCGTATAATAACTTGTATTTCCTACGCAATCCTCGTGATCGATACTTGGGGTAAAACCCATTATAACTACACCGGTGAAAATAGTACACTTGCTATTTTTCCGATCACCTATACCGGCTACTTCTTGTCAGTGGACGGCACATCATACAAATGAGGCAGAGACTTGGTCGGATCCTTTTGTTGAAAGAATGGTGGAGTTTGAAGAAATGATGAAGCAAGAGCGTGAGGAAAATAGAGAGCGGTCGAAGAACATATCGTTTTTAGATTTAAGCGCCACCGATTGGTTCGGCGAATTTTAGTTTTTATCGGACCGTTTTTGTTTGTAATGACCGGTGCGTGTCATTTTTTGTATGTTTTGTCGTTTAGAATGTAAAATCAAACCGATTCAATACATATATAATATGCCTATATTTTATGTTGTCATTGTTTATGTTATGCTTATGTTTGGTTTAATTTGTAGTTATTTGTCAAAACAGACTGCACAACTCAAAACTAAAATTTCAGGTCTGTTTCTGCTTAATTTGGAAGTATATTTCTGAAATTTGATGAGATTTGGGCTGTTTTCGGAAGTACATTTATGAAACATCCACTGAAAGCAAGATAAGGTTTGTTGGGTCATTATTGCTCCAATAAGTCTATAAATACTACTCCAATCCTTTTCATCAACATCAAGCTTCAAAACAACAATGACACAAACCTACCCCCACCTTGCATTTGTCTACTTCAACAGTGGCTACCCGACGCCGTTCCAATTTGGCTTCTCGGGTGACACGCCGTTCAGGGAATTGATAATATCGCTCAATACTCTCTTGCAATATCCGGAAAATCGGAAGGTTGTCAAGCTTGAGTACCATTCGCCATCGCTTAACGACGAGGGAGACGTTGAGTTCATCCCATTTGAAGTCAAGAACGACGGAGATTTAGCGGTTTTATGGACAACTTTCGACCGATTTTCTTCGAAGGGCCCGATCGAGTTGGATGCGAAACTTCAAAGATCGGGGGCCGATATTATCAAAATGTTGACTCATCCTCACCTACTCGTGTTTAATAATATGTAAATTTAATTTTATGTTATGTGATGTTTGTAATTTCCACGTTTTATAATAAATCGAAGCGTTGTTGTTTGTTTCATGGTTTATGTATTAGAGGAGATTTCAGAAGTACATATCCGAATTCTTCCAAGGGGGTGAATTCGGAGATGCACTTCCGGAAACACCTTTTTGTGGAAAAAAACTTTATTTCGGAGATGCACTTCCAAAAACACTTTTTTTTACAAAAAAAAAGGTGTTTTCGGAAGTGCATCTCCAAAACGACATTTCCTTTCATAAAAAGTTGACTTCGAAAATGCATTTCTGAAATAAAGGGGCATTTTGGGGATTTCAGCGCGGGTGGCCAAGAAGACTAAGGGGTCTAATAAGAAATTCTCTTATTAAAATTTATTTTAGGGCCTAAAATTTTAGGCCCTTTACAAAATGTTTTTTTTTGCCCCATTGAGGGGGCCTTATTTTATTCCCAAAACCCAAATAGACATAGTTGCTTGAAGTACATGTTCATTGCTATCTATATTATCAAACAATTTTGTTAGAATGTTAACAATTTGTGTTAATAATTTGGAGAAAAATATTGAACATTGATCATGCTAATTTATGGCTCATCAGGAATAATAAAACTACAGTTAAAGGAAATGCTAATTTATGGCTCATCTATTTTGACTTCATTTCCCCATTTCCCTTTTATTCAAACTTCCATTTTTCATTTATATCTTATAATAGTATATGTTTTATGAAATGTATATTCGAAACTCTTGACTTCTGATGCAATTAGGTTGAGGACCAAAGTATTAAAAGGGAGATACCAACAAGCAGAAACACAGAGATAGTGACAGTGAGAGAAGATATTTCAGAAGGTGAAGCTTCATCATTATATTTCCTTCACCCTTCTTATTATTTTAAATTAGCTAGGGTAGCTTGTCTCAAATGTTACATGAACAATTAGAGACTCAAAATCTTAAGTGAATGGTTTTATTATGGATGCAATCTCACCAATGATGGATACTAAATATGTATGATTTGTACCTAGGTGAGATTGTAGCTATAGAAATTAAGAATAATTAGTCAGTAAATTTTGACAGAGGTGATCCAAACTAGATTATAGATTCTGGTTCTTTCTGACATAACATGGATGATGGATGTAGTCCCTTTCTTTATTAGTTTGCTTTAATACGAGAGACTATTCATAAAAGCTACCTTAAGCAGTGTATTTCCTTGTCATATAAGGCATACCACACACTGCATTGTCATAAGCTGCCTTCGAAAATGTATTTCCTTGTCATATAAAGTATATATTGAAATCAAATACTGCTATAACTTGTCTATCTAAAAGAATCAAGTTATTGCCTTGACAAGGTCACTAGACTATAGACAAGTTAAGCTACTTTGAACTATGAGCTTTTTTAATTAACTTTAAAACATTATGTATGGAGGAATGTAAATCAATTTTGAAAATTTAATGTATTTCTTGTCCACTGCAATATGTTTCCTTTCTGTTCTATCATGTGGGATAATAAAGTATGGCTACCTTAAAGTATATTGGATTTTGTTATATTGGAAATATGTTATGGAATGACACTATATATCTAAGTTTCTTGATAAAAAAATTAGTTAAAATATATGAAAATTCTATTTCAATGTGCAACGTTAGTGGTATTTTTAAATGTATACTTCTAAATTAATGCTGGCAGTGATAAATTATTCTCTTGTCTTTCCATGATTCCAATTAGTTAATAGTATAATCTTTGACTTGCTGTTAATGTTCTAGAGTTATTTGTTTGACTCTTGTGTTTGCTTTGTATATAATGCTTCAGATGTGTTTGATTTTTTGGAATGTGATTTGTAATATGAAATCTTGACATAATACACATTTTTTTGTTATAATATGGAGTCAATGGATATGAGTGAGTATGCACAAGGTCAAGATGAAACTCGTAAGGAAACATTGTCAACACTTTGGATTATTTTCACTAAAATCGGTAAAGGAAAAGATGGAGTTGAAAGAGCTGCATGCAATTTTTGTAGTACTGATTTTGCCATCGGAAAAAACCACAAGTCCGGTCAAAGTTATGGAACTTCACATCTAAGTCGTCATGTGTTTATTTGTAAAAGTTTTCAGATGAGCCTTCTTAGTCTAGAGGAACCGTCAAGCCTAACCCCAATCAACTAAAACACACATCGTGAATTACTTGGAGAAGCCATTATTGCACATGATCTTCCTTTTAGCTTTATCGTGTATGAAAAAATTCGAGTTTGGGTGAAATATTTGAATCCATGTGTTGAAATGGTCTCTAGGAATACCACGGTGTCTGATATTAAAAAGATATATGATAAAGAAAGGATCAAGCTTAAGGAAATCATGGGTAGGATTCCAAATAAAATTTGTCTAACATCGGATGTTTGGACAACATCTACTAGTGAGGGTTATATCTGTTTGACTGCTCACTTTGTTGATGAAAATTGGAAGTTAGTTAGTTGTCTTCTTAACTTTCTTCGAATGAAGCCCCCCCACACGGGTATTGCATTGGAAACTACTTTATTTGATTACTTAAAACAATGGGGAATAAATAAGAAAATATTTACTATTATGTTGGATAACGCCTCTGCCAATGACAACATACAAGACCATTTGAAAACTCATCTTCGAGTGCAGGGCAATTTGATGTGTAATGGTGAATTTTTTCATATCCGGTGTTCGGCCCATGTACATAACTTAATTTTCAAAGAGGGTTTAAAAATTGCTACTGAAGCCCTCCAAAATATTAGAGAGAGTGTCAAGTATATTAAAGGATCTGATGGAAGGATGCTTAAGTTTAAAGATTGTGTCGAGGATGCAGGGATAAATGTCGGCGGTGGTTTAAGATTTGATGTATCTACTAGATGGAATAGAACTTATTTGATGCTTGAAAGTTCCTTACAATATAGAAAAGCTTTTGAGTTTTATAAGGTGGCAGATAGAAGCTATAAACACTGTCCATCAGAGGAGGAATGGGAAAGGGGAGAAAGAATTTGTGAGTTCTTAGAACCATTTTACGATACCACAAATTTGATTTCTGGTTCATCTTATCCAACAGCAAATATGTATTTCATGCAAGTGTGGAAAGTACAATGCATTTTAGAAAAACATCAAAAAAGTATTGATAAGGTGATAAAGGATATGCCTGATAAGATGAGAGTTAAATTTGACAAATATTGGAAAAATTATAGTGTTGTGCTAGCATTTGGAGCTATTCTTGATCCCCGCTTGAAGGAGAAGTTTTTGAAGTTTTGCTACACTTCACTTGATGCGTCAACATCTAAAGAGAAACTTGAGAAGGTGATGGATAAATTCAAAGGGCTTTATGAAGAATATGTGAGTTATTCAACCAATCAAAGTGTTTCTCTTTCTCAATCATCTTATGAGTTCAACTCATTGGTTAAGTTACCTAGAGAGGAGAATAAAGCTAAAAAAATCAAAGATTATAAGTGTAAGTTTTCTTCTAACTCCTCTTGTTTTTATATTATTGATTGTAAACATGACCAAAATGCATTTTCTTAGTTGAAAATTTTCTTTGTTAAATGGTAATAAATCATAGCTTTGAGGTGTGCTACTATTACTACATGTTCTATATGTTGCTGAAGTAAAAGTTGTGAAGTAATATGGAATCTCAATATTTTGGCTATGTTTTTCCTCAAAACTTGTATTGATCATTTTCTAGATGAAAGCAGAATACTACTAGTCTAAGAGTAAGAATTTTATTCTTGTTGATTAACTGCGATATTATAATTTGCATCACATGTTCATTTCAGTGTGTAAATATGCTTCTGTGATGACA
Source organism: Vicia villosa (assembly GCF_029867415.1). Classification (NCBI taxonomy): domain Eukaryota; kingdom Viridiplantae; phylum Streptophyta; class Magnoliopsida; order Fabales; family Fabaceae; genus Vicia; species Vicia villosa. Next base: position 99,147,130 of record NC_081182.1, read on the forward strand.
CATCTTGAAAAGTACTAGTCTAGAGAAAATCACATGATGCAATAAATAGTAGTTGGTACCCCTATACACAGCATTTGAATGGTCAAAGATCTTTTGGATGAAGAAAACTTCAACTATAGTCATGGCTTCATTCATGCAACTAATTAGTATTTTGTGATCTAGTGTTCTTTTTCATTACATAATTATGTTTGAGCTGATCCATGTTTTCTGCACTTGTTTTCTGCTTATTTTCCTCTACTGAATCCAATGCAGCCTCTACTGAGTCTCCATTTCTGCACTTGTTTTCTGCTTATTTGCCTCTGCTGAATCCAATGCAGCCTCTTCAATAAGCCTAGCTTTTCTTTTAATCAATTCTTCTTGCATTTCTTGAATCACCAAACGCCAGTAATCATTTTTTAGTTCTTATTCTTAATGTACTATTCTGAAAGCTACCATTTGAGATTTTTGAAACATGTTAGTAATTACTTTCTGTTTCGAAGAACCGAATGCTCTAACAACAAAAAGTCTTCTGTTTTGAAGATATATAATGTTTCATCTTTAATCTGTAACTACATTTAGTTGCTTTTTTTGCTAGTATTGTGTTAGTGATTAATTGTTATCCACGAAAAAACAGGGTATATTTTATACTTGTATCTCATCGTATGTATTTCACTTGAGCTATAATTGATTATCTCTGTTGTTTTATGTTGATCACATTTGATTTTGTGGCAGCTTTTAGGATGCCTTGTACTCTGATATCACAAATTATCTACGGTCCCCTTCTCTTGTTTTATATATATTTCAATTATTTTGATGAAATTGTTTTAAAAAGTGGTATTAGAAGATATAATATGTAGATATAATATGTATTGTGCAAGACACTGGCAGAGACTTTATTAAGCTTGTTGGCACATCTACATCTTTAAATTTCCTGCATTAATCCAACACAGACACACTAGTATATCCAAGGTAAACCATTTGTAGGAATATGAATGGATAGCCAACATTTTAGTAGCCTATATTAGAAAGTTATTTCTTTAATCTTAGTTTCTTCTTCATTAGCCGTTCATATATATCTTGCAGGATTTTAAAACATGGAACTCAATTGAGAGTAAGTTTGTTCCTGAAAAGAATGAATTAGATATATACTTTGACGATGAATTGATGGAGCTGGATGAAGAATACTCTGAAGATTTTGATGTACTTCTTTATTGGAAGTTAAATGAGAAAAAGTTTCTGATACTCTCTATAATGGCACGTGATGTGCTTAGCATTCCTATCACGATTGTAGCATCAGAGTCTTCTTTTAGTATTGGTGGACGTGTTCTTACCAAATACAGAAGTTCTACTCTTCCAGAACATATCCAAATGTTGATTTGTACTCGGAGCTGGTTGCATGAATTTTCTAAAATTATGAATCGTAATAATACTTTTTATTTTATTTATTTTTATTTACTCATATTTGTGATATACTCATGTCATTGTTTTGTTTTTAAGATGAGGAAGATATCAACACTAAGGATGAATGCAATAATGAGATGACAATGACTCAACATACATTTGGATTGCAAGTTTGAAGTGGAGAACTAATTTTAGTGCCATATACTTTAATGAGTTTGTTGAATTGATATTTTTATGCCTTTAACTTATATGTTTATGGATTGTAATGGAGATACATTAAATTGATATTTTCATGTCTTTAATTGATATTTTAGTGTCATATACATTTTTTTCTTTTTGAAAATATATCTTTACGGGATATTATTTATGAATTGAGATACATAATATGGTTGCTTATGTTTGAAGAAAAAATATACAGTCCTACTCAAACTATATATATATATATATATATATAGTTTGTTTTTTATATACTCAAATATATTTTTTATTTTTGAAGTTTTTTGTTGGAAAAACTTTTTTTTTGAATTTTTTAACAGAATTTTTAATTTATTTTTTGTTAATTTTTAAAAAAAAAACTAATTTAACAAGTTGTTTGTTTTTTTGAAAATTTTAAACATATTTTGAAAATTTTTGATTTAAAAGTTATTTATTTTTTTGATTTTATTCTATTTTTTAAAATTAAGTTTTTTATTTTATTTGGGGCCTTATAGCCCTCTTTCAAATTTTGGGACCTTCTAACATTGTGCCCTATGTATTTGAGGGCTTACTATTTTAAAATTATTTTAGGCCCTCTTCTTATAGGGGCTAGGGCCCAAATTAATTGGCCCCTTAAATTGACACCTCTATGTATAAATAATTAAGGCTGCATAAAAGTAATTACATGCATATTGATGAGGAGACGAAGAAAGATAAGAAGATTGGTATATCTAATAATAGAAAAGATACGAGAACTCACAATAATCTTAATAACTCTAACTGGTATAAAGCTTCCACCATGGGAAAAGGACAACAAGCATCAAACAACTAAGCTCATAATCTATAATGCCGGAAAATAAAAGAAATGAAGACAAAGAAAAAGGTGTTATGATAACTTACACTTAGAAGGGGGAGGACTTCAACATTCCCAAAGGGATAAAAAAATCTTTTAGCTATATGCAAGCTAAGTGAGAATCATGAAGCTAAAGTAAAAAAACCTTAATTTCATAGTTACGTACAATTAGAAGGAGGAGGTTTCAATATCTGAAACAATATAAATATGAATACTTGGGATAACAAAAGGAATAAGCACATGCAAAAAGAAAAGCATAAGGCGAGGAAAGTACATTTAACAAAGACAACACCATAACTCACCTTGATTTGAAGAACCTTAGCAACAACCGTGCATATACCATTAACATGGATATTGATCTCGCGATTGAAGGAGGGTGGAACCGTGGAGCAAATATCAAAGACTATACTTAGAACGTTGTTGCTGAAATGTTGGAAGTTAGAATCAGAAGCTTCTGAGGTGATTACTTAGAAGTAGTGTTGCTCAAAAGTAGAAGCTTATGAGGTGATTGTTCCATAAGTGTGTTTAGCTTTTGGAATTTAGTTTGTTTTGTTAGCTTAGCTATTAAGTTTATTATGCCTATGTGGCAATTTAAGGGTAATTTAGTATTTTTAGTATGTTGCCTATGTGGCCCTAGTTTTCTATGTATAAATAGACTAGTAGTTGTCAAAACCTAATAATCATTTCACAGCTTTTGTAGCCGTCATTTACAAAGAATATAATATTCTTTTTGCTTTCATTTCATCACCCTATGCACTAACAATTGGTATTTATAGCTCTGGTTCGGATCCACGGGGAAACATGAGAAACACGAGTAAAACGGTGAGGCGTTGTGTGATTGATTTTGGTTCTTGTATTCGTGTTGAATCTTGAACAAAATCGGAACAAAATCACATTTTCTAATTTTGCGGGATTGGGAAAAATTGTGTTTGGTGAGATCTGAGTGACTTGCCCAAGGTTAAAATGAGTGGAAGTAATTTGAATACAAAAACTCTGGTGCTTGATGGATATACATGGAATAGGTGGATGATTCAAATGCGTGTGTTGTTCGGTGCTCAAGATGTTATTGAGCTTGTTACCGAAGATTATGTTCCGGTTGCAGTAGATGCGACGGAGGAAACAAAGAGAAATGCAGAGAGAAACAAGGAAGAGAGATCAAAAGGCGTTGTTCTTCATCCATCAGTGTGTGGATCTGAACGTGTTTGAGAAAATCGATGATTCGACGACGGCGAAGGAGGCGTCGGACACAGTGGTCAGATGTTACGGTGGTGACACATTAGTGAAGAAGGTGAAGCTTCAGTCCCTAAGAAAGCAGTTTAAGAATCTCAACATGAATAACAACGAGAAGGTATCTGAGTACATCTCCAAAGTGATTTTGATCACTAATGAGATGAAAGCATGTGGAGAAACTCTTTCTGAACAAGTAATCATAGAGAAGGTATTGAAGTATCTTACTCCTTAATTTGATTACATTGTTGTAGTAATTGAACATTCTAAAGATCTGGATACCATGAGAATAAAAGAGCTGCAAAGCAGTCTAGAGGCGCAAGAGTTGCGTCTGACTGAAAGAACTTCTGAGAGGGAAGTTTAGCAGGCCCTAAAATCTTCTTTTGTCAAGAAGGACCAAAAGTAGAAAAGACATAGTAGGTCTCAGAAGTCAGAAGTTTTCTATTCTGATGAGGAGAAACATCAAAAGGGAAAGGAGAAGTATGACAAGAGAATGGTTCAATGTTACTGTCGTAATAGGTTTGGCCACTTTGCTAAATATTGTTGGTCAAACAAAGAAGAAGCAAAAATAGCCAGAGGAGATTTTAATAATGAACCTGTGCTATTAATGGCTTATGAATCTGATGAGGAACCTGTGAGTTTTTCTTTTTCTCATTTTGAAGGGGAAGAGGATAACTCTGAATATTCTGAAGGAGTGTTTTTATATGAGTCAGAATTTGAAGATGACTTTGAAGCTGAAGACAAGTCAAAATTCAAAGGTGATTCTGAGTCTGAAGGAGAATCAGAAGATGATTTAGAATCTGAAAAAGATTATGCTTCTCAAGATAAATCAGAACCTAGAGGTTCTGAAGATGATCCAGAACTTGAAAGTTCTGAAGGTGAGTCAGAGTCAGAAGATGAAGAATCTTCTGGAGACTCTGAAGATGAATCAGATGGTGAATCAGATTCTGATCCAGATTTTGAATCTGGTGGTGATCATGCTTCTGGAAGAGAAAACTCTGAAGACGTAGGTTATAAAAGACAAGCTTCTGGAGATGATCATGTTTCTGATGGTAATCATGACGTTGAAGGTGGAACTTCTGGAGACATATGTTTTTCTAAATGGAGTTGCACACTGTAGAAACCAGAAGCAACTTGCAGATGTCTTGATAAAGGATGTCATTAATGAACTTTATCCATTTGAGGGATGGAATTGGTGTTGTTTTTTTGGTCAGCTGAATATGAATTAAGTTATGGTGTTAGAAGTAATTCATATTCAGAAGCTGTTATTAGAGTCAGAAGCTTTTGAGGTGATTACTTAGAAGAAGTGTTGCTCAGAAGTAGAAGTTTATGAGGTGACTCTTACAAAAGTGTGTTTTGCTTTTGGAGTTTAGTTTGTTTTGTTAGCTTAGCTATTAAGTTTATTATGCCTACGTTGCAATTTAAGGATAATTTAGTATTTTTAGTATCTTGCCTATGTGACCCTAGTTTTCTGTGTATAAATAGACTAGTAATTGTCATTTAAAATCTAATAATCATTTCATAGCTTTTGTTGCCGTCATTTATAGAGAATATGATATTCCTTTTTCTTTCTTTCATCACTTTGTGCACTCACATGAAATATTCTAAAACCAAAGAGAATACATGAATACCATTGTTGTTAGGATTTTGGAGTTCAATCACATTCAGATCCTGACTAATTGCAAGGAGATTGTGGATAGTGTGAAAAGGGTGAATGACGGTGCTAAGGATAAGGGCACACAAAGGTTATCAAATGAAAAGTATTCATAAAACCCTAGATAGCTTAGCAAGTGGATCAATTGAACACATCAAACACCCCCACCCCATACATGCCCCTCCCCCATTGCAATGATTTTAATATATTACCCTTGCATATTAAAAAATTATTTCACTATTCAATCATAACATTTTGAATTTTTTCAAAAGTTGTTCGTCTTACCGGATTTTTCGAGCCAACTAGTGAACTTTTACACCACTGTTTTGATTGACTCTGAGGGAGGAAAGGATATTTCTTAAGAATTCAACATATTAATTGCCTTATTGGGTTGCAAGGATCCCACTTAGGGATCCAACATTTTGATTGCCCCATATGACGGCAAGGATCCCAAATAAAGATCCAATATTCTGATATCCTCGTAGGGCGGCAAGGATCCCGCTTGTGGATCTGGCATTTTGATTGCCTCATAGGGAGGCGTGGATCCTGCTTAAGGATCCAAGATTTGGATCCTTCCGCAGGGCGGCAAGGATCTATATTCATAATTTGGAGAGCATACCTTCTACGAGCGGAGCTAATCTCCCTACCCTCGATCAATCCTCCTGCTATGATATTCAGCGTGTGACGCACAACTTTGTTGCCCTTGCCCCAAGATGTCTTCTTTTCTTTTCTAGGCCTGGGGTTTCCATTGTTATCTCGCCCATAAGGGGATTCTCCCTTCAAATATTTCCTGAGGTGTCCTTCTTGGATCACCCTCTTGATTTCTTTTTTGAGTTGGTAACAATCTCTCAGTGTGGTGTTCCATGAATCCATGGGACTTGAACCATCTTACTGGTTCAGGAAACATCACATCCGACTTTAGAGTTTGAGGCGTGGGAATGTTGTGCAGGGGAAGAACCTCACGCTAGATCTATTCATGGAGAGTGTTCAGAAGCGTGAAGCTCTCCACCGTCTTGTCTATTCTCTTAAACGTATTCTTGTATTTGATGGAAGAGGTATAATTAATCTTCCTCATGTAGTGTGAACCTTCGGCATTGGGAACACGCTCCTTGATGTCTCACACCTTCTTCTCAATGTTGCTCTCCTCTCCCTTTATGTAACATCTTGCTTTGGTGACCACTCCCGCTAACGAAAGTGTGAATTCTTGGTGAGAGCCTCGTTGAAGTGTCCCGCCTTAAATCTATTTTGGAAATCCCTCACAAACATTTATTAATTTGGGGGGAGGGGACGAATCTAATGGCGGTTTCATTAAATCAAGCGAGATAGTCCCTCAATGACTCCAACCGACCCTATCATTTATTGAATAAGCTGGTGGTGGACATCTTCCTGTGGCGGTTGGCGAAAAATTGATGCACGAGTTTATTTACCAGCTCCTGGTAGATGGTGATGGAAGCTTGGAGTAGACCTATATACCTTCGCAAGGCGACATCACTCAAGGTGCAAGACATCAGTTTGCACTTTAGAGAGTCAAGCGCCCCGATGTTGGACATTTGTGTATTGATGAAGGTGATATGTTCGTAAGGGTAGTTGGGCCCATCAACCTTAGCAAGAGAGGGAGGTTTAAATCCTTTGGAGACAAGCGTCTTCCATATCTTGTGTGATTCTCCTCAGGGGGATTGGGTTCTTACTGTCGTTGTCTGATGTTATGGACATTGTCCTCCAATAGGGCATTGGCTTTATCGCTAACAGTGGTATCCTCTAGTGTAAGGGATGGAACCCTTCTGTTAATCGTGATTGCAAAAGGTTAGGTATATGAGTGGAGAATGAGAATGCGTATGGAGATTGTTATGAAGAAGTTGGGGCCCAGGTTAGTTTTACCGTGACCCCACAGTAGGCACTATTATAATGGTAAAAAAGTATAGGTATATGTTATCTCTGCAAGGGCAGGGGTACTCAAAGGCCTCAGTAGGTATATTACGATATATGGTAGTTTGGGCTTAACCACGGGGGCGAAAGGTTCTGTATGGTGGTGTTTATGGTGGTTTAGAGGACCTGCTCACGTGAGGTGAGAGACTCTGTCTATAAGCTTGATGCTTTAGGGTAAATATACGTAATATGTGATATGTTGAGTTAAGATATGTCCTTCCCCCGTTGGGGGAGAAGTATGTATAGAGGCCTTGAGCCTAGGGTTTTAGAAACCCATATAGGCAATAATCGATCCTCCAAGACTAGGGGAGACTATTAACCACCTATTTTCCAAGGAGTCGTGGTGCGACTCTTTCTTGAATAATGGCACTGTATACGTCACCTGCCACAAAAAAGGCCCCACGTTTTAGGAGGACGACGCTCGAGCGATACCATGCTAGGCAGGGACCTTGGAGTCGCCCCTGTTTGGGACTCTCATAAATATAACACTACAATTTAAGTTGATTCGCTCATCGTTGGTTTTTGTATTGATCATGTATACTATTTGGTTGCTTCTTCCCTCCGTTGTGATTAATTTGGATGTCTTGTTTGATTTGGTTTGGTTGTTTTTTGGTCACTTGGTTTGATTTGGTTTATCTCTTTGGATGCTCTTCTCCTCCATATTAGTTATTCTGTTTGATTTCTCAAAATTATATTACTACATTTGTGTGGATTTCATTAGGGGTTTCAAAATTGAACCGGCCCAATAGAAAACCGTTAACCGAACAAATCAAACCAAAAATCATAAAAATCACACTTGTTTCTGATGTGTTGGGTCATTTTCTAAAAAAACTGAACCAAATCAAACCAAACTGCATTATGTTACAAAATCTTACAAATTTTTATATTATTTTAATTCTTTAGAGAAATCAACAAGTACTATATATTCTTTAGAGAAATCAACAAATACTATGTGTAAATGTTATCATATTCTATGTATGATAATTCTTTTAATTTACATATTAATAAAAGTAAAATATTATTTTGTTTTTAAATACTATTAATTTATTTGAAATGAAATTACTATTATTTATTTTTTCTTTTATTTTTATTTTGTAACGTTGAAAAGGATAAGATAAAAAGAAGTTTAATGTACATTTTTTTCATCCCTTTATATATAAAATAAAATAGTATTTCAAATTTATTTAAGAATACAATTTTATGTATATTGTTCTTTAGATAGAAAATAAAATTGTAAGATGCAATGCATATTTATGCATCAAATTATAAACTTATTTTATGATAATGTATGAATGACTAAACACAAAAATATTATAAAAAATCATAGAAATCGAATTAATCCAAACCACATTGATTTGATTTGGTTTGGTTTCGTTTTATTTTTAAAAGTCAACTCAACCAAACCAAAAGTATTTGGATGATGTTTAATATACCCCTAGATTCCACGTGATCGAAGGAAACAGAGGATTAGTCGTGTTAAACCTATCATTAAAAAATTGACTTAAAAAATACGGATTGAATCTCTCAAAGAATAAATAAAATATACTATCTTTATTATGATTAAATTATTGATATATTGCTATGAAATGTTTTAAAAATTACGGTCAAACTAAATTAGAAGTAATTAAAAAACATGTTCAACTTTTAAATACCATGAGTTATTCGAAACATTTTTATAATAGGTTGAAAATAATAATGTAGAAACGCCAACAAATGATCTGGATTCACGTAAAGCCTTACAATGGTCACAAGTAGGGATGGCAACGGGGCGGGTCGGGGACGGTTATTACCTCCCCCAAACCCAAACCTGAATCCTAAAACAATCTCCATTCCCCGCCCCAAACCCAAACGGGGATGGAGAATTAAAACCCAAACCCGACCCAAACGGGTTCGGATTGGGTCCGGGTATCCCCTCCCCGCCATCATCCATTTAGTAAAATCAATTTTTTTAATAGAAATATTTATTTTTTCTAAAATTAAATTACTTTATAAATAATAAAATGAAACTGTGAGATATTGGATCGAACTCTAGTATGGTCGAAGGGTAGCTTCTTGGTTCGACAGGATTAAGCATGAAGTCGAAGATTGTTCACATGCTTGTGTCGAAGATGCTAGGGTTGTTAGCATGTTAAATTAGGTTTTAGTGTTTAAACCCTAATTTGTTAAGTTAGCTTGTTTATTAAGTTAGCTTGTTTACAGGTTGTATGGATTCCAGAAAATCTATTTCTGGATATGTTTTCACTATGTTTGGCACTGCAATTAGCTGGAAAGCAACATTTCAGAAGGTTGTTTCTCTATCAACCACTGAAGCGGAGTATATTGCCCTAACTGAAGCTGTGAAAGAAGCATTGTGGCTTGAAGGTTTTGCGAAAGAGATGAAACTTCAAGGTCGAGGTATCACTGTTAAATGTGATAGTCAAAGTGCAATACACCCGTCGAAGAATTCAGCCTATAATGAGCGAACTAAGCACATTGATGTGAGGCTGCATTTCATCAGAGGAGTAATCGAGCGTGGAGAAGTCCAAGTGCTGAAGGTTTCGACTGAAGATAATGCTGCTGATATGATCACCAAGACATTGCCGAGTTGCAAGTTTATCCACTGTATGCAGTTGATAAAGCTGCATGAAGAAAGCTAGTTTGTTCCCTTGATGTTGTAGAGTTAGATCCAAGGTGGAGATTTGTGAGATATTGGATCGAACTCTAGTATGGTCGAAGGGTAGCTTCTTGGTTCGACAAGATTAAGCATGAAGTCGAAGATTGTTCATATGCTTGTGTCGAAGATGCTAGGGTTGTTAGCATGTTAAATTAGGTTTTAGTGTTTAAACCCTAATTTGTTAAGCTAGCTTGTTTATTAAGTTTGCTTGTGTAATGGGCCTTGTGAAAAAAGCCCATTATTTAGTATGTAGGTTTTATTATAAATAGCATACTAGTCTCTCATCATTGCTAAGCTGCTGTTATACCCCAAAATTTGCCCACATATTTTTCAAGAAAACTCCAATCTGAAAATTAAGAGTCTCATATAATCATGGATTTTTATTTCAACAAATATCCTAACATATGAAACACTTAGTTTTTAGAATTTTTTCTTATACAGTAATTTGGCTTGCAGTTGAATTTATTCTTACGCAAACGCCAAATACTGTTTATTACTTCACACATGCTATTTATTTATTTACAGATAAATAGTACTGACACAATTGGTACAGAGTTAAATCTTTTTGCAGGCGCAGAATCAGGAAACTCAGACTGTACTGGTAACAAGTAGATTATTATTATCTTTTGTTTCCCACTAATTTTTGTACTATATTCCATTATTTTCAAAAATCTTTTCAAATCTCTTTTTCAAAAATCAAATCTCTCCTTTTTCCAACACTATCATACACTTTCTTTCAAATCTTACTTCCACTCAAATTTTCCTTTTGTACGGAATCACATCATTCCCCAACGTCTCTTTCCTTCTTTCCATTCTATAAATACCTCTCATTTTCTTCCATAAAATCTCACATCAAATTCCAATTCATCTTTCAAATTCCTATCTCATATCTATTTTCTCTTCTTCCCTAACAAGAATGGCAAAGTGGATAGAGACACTGTTTCTTACAGTCATCACCATTGCTACGGTGATCATGACTTTCTTCTGCCTGCATAGTCCTGAGGAGTGTGGACCTGCAATAGTTGCACTCCCAATCATCTACATGTTATTGTTCATAGCATGGGTCATTAATCGTCATTCTTAAAATTTGCCGTATTTCTTATTTCTTAAATGTACCGTTTATTCGTCGTACTGTTCAATATAGTATAGTATATTTGTACTGTCAGTATTAAATGTTGTACTATTTGTCATAATATTGCTTAGTTACTAAGATAATATTTTGTGTGTTTTCTGCCAGTCAAATATTCCTATTTCTGTGCATTAAATGATTTTCAGGGTTATTATCGGTAATTTTGCCCGCATACCGTAAATATTAGTTATTTATTATGTCTGTGTTTTTCTAACAAGTCATGTAAATAAACTTTCATCTTTCTCATAAAACAAAAACAAAAAAAACAACAAAAAAGAAAATTAACTTTGACTGTTGATTTTTCACTCTGACTGCTGCATCAATACCTGAACAGTCAGTTGACAGCCAAACTGCTGGCAGTACAATTCTCAGTATTTTGTACCATCAATCAAATCAATCTTTCACAATTCAAAATTCCAAGATCTTTGTGCTAGAAGTCTTCTGAATATCACGCGATTAGCAGAAACTCAGCACTGCACAAAAATCAGGTACGCTTAATTGTCTCCTACATAAACAGTCCCTGACTAGGGTTTTCTTGTTTTTACAGGAGAAACAAGTTTTTGAGAGCTCAAATGGATTTCATACACATCCATATATCTCAAAGTACCATCATACAAATTTTCAAACTTCAATTCACTCAGACGCACCGTCAGCAGCTCAAACAGTCAACAGACGACCCGTTTGACCAAAAAAGTCAACAGACAGTCAAAAATGAAATTTTTTGTCAAAGTCCATATTTTGTAAAAGGATTCATCATTTGATCATTGGATGATCATAATTCATCAAGGAAAGATCAAAAATCAACAAAACCCTAAGATTCAAAATTAGGGTTTTTGCCTGAAAAGTCAACTCAACTTTGACTGATCATAACTCTCTCATCCTTCATCCAAAAAATTCAAACCAAAGCTTATTTTGAAGGAAATTCAATTATCTTTCAAATGCCATTGATCCCATGGTCATTGGATTCACCATTTGAAAAATATGATCAAAGACATTACAGGTCATTTTCAAAGTCAACAAAAAGACACTTTTTTCAAAAGGACACACAAGGAGCTTCAAAAATCATTTTGACATGAGACCAAAGACATTGGTTAGAGGACTCTTTGAGGTTTCCAAAAAGTGCAAGATCTCCTTCATATGACAAAAATTGAGGGATTTACACCTTGTTGAAGTTGGCTAAATTTTGGAAAAATGCATGAAACCAACATTGTTCAAAATTGCATTTTTTCCAAAAGGGGCCAAGTTTTCAGCATTCAAACATCATTTCCATGTTACTATGGGCCTCCCACGACCAAGACTAAGCCCATACCTTTTTTTATCCATTTTTGCATGATTTTATCTTACTTTAAGATTAAAATTAAAAGGAAAATGCATGGATAAATGGTAGCTTACAATTCAAGCATGACTCATCAAAGAACCTTCAATTTTCTGCAGAGGATTGGTGCACAAGGCAAGAGCATTGAATGGAGTCAAGACTTGGTCAAAAATTCAAGGTTTTTAATATTTAAAAACCAAAGTTTCAACAAAGGCAACTAAGACACATCTTAGCTTCATTTCTAAGCACACATAGCTTATAAATAAGCTATCTTAGTTCAGCAAAGAAGAGGACACGAGTTCAGAAGCATCCTTAATCATATTGCATACTTGTAACCACTTGTAATTTTCAAAGAAACTTGAAATTCGAATTTTAAGTTTCAGTCCATTTCAATATAAAATAAACATTCAAACATCATCTCTGAGCTACACTGAAACAATTCCAATCATTTCCAAGTCCTAAACTTCATTGAATCGAGCTATATAAGCCACGGTTTGTTCAAACTAAAATCAACTTATATCTCATAACTCACACATATTTAACAAGATGTAGATGCATAATTGTGTTTGGTTTGAAGCTCTGGTCGTTTCTGGAGCTTCAATTGGATTTTAATGGCTGTTTGTAGCATATACCATTTTAGGGTTCTTCAACTCAAAATTAGGGCTTTCTGAAATAGGCAAAATTAGAGGTTCTAATTAGCACCATTGAACTCGCATGGATCAAACGAATCAAACTGATAGGTCGCGCCAAACTTATTTATGCGTTTACCCCTATTCGCTATTTTGCAGGTTTGAGGTTCATCAGCTACATCGCTTGTTTCATAAAAGCGCTGTAAAAACCCTTGTCTGAAGGTTGAAGACGATGAGGTGTCTCCTCCTCATTGGTTCAGAAGCGCGCGCGTGTTTTTTTAAATTCTCTCTGATTCTGTGCTTTGCAGGTGTATCTTCTACCACGTGCCTCAATTTATGGACCCTCTGATTTCATTTAATGAATCATCCAATGATCCAGATCACGCGTGCACACCATGCTCCCTCACAAATTACCACACAGGATCAGTATCCTTTATTTTCTATTTTATTTTCTATTTTATTTTAATTTCTTTGTTAAATTAATTAAAAATAGTTTTAAAAATCCAAAAAATACACAAAAAATATTTTTAGACTTCTAAAATAATATATTATTTTCTGAAATAAAAATATTTTATTTTCTTCAAAATTTTAATATTTTTGCATAATTAATTAGTATATGTTTATATATTTGCTTTTTAATTATTTTAACCAATCAAAAAATCATAAAAAAAATTGTTCTTTGTGTTAGATATTGTTTATATATTATAAACTAATTTTGTACATATTTTGAATAATTTTATCTTTAAGTTTTAATTATTTGTATAATTATTTGTATAATTATGTTTTAATTAGCTTAAATCAATTTCAAATCAATTCCAAAAATTCCAAAAAAATTAGTTTTGTTTTAAAATTAATTAACAAATATTTTGTACATATTTTAAACTTAATTTCTAGGTTTAAATCAATTTTCATCTTTTTTTTCATTTTAATTTAATTAATTATGCATTAATTATAATTAAGGTAAACCATAAAAAATCCAAAAACATGCCTTTTATTTTTCTTGCAATTTAAAATTCCTAGATAAATGTATAGGATGTCAAATTCATGTAAATAGGCTAGTTTACATTTCCTGCATAATCGATGTAATAGCGTAGATTTACTTTCCGCACTTTACATTTCCGCATTTTACTTTCCAGCAAATATAAACTGCGTGTATGTCAAAGATAAAATTGAACCGTTAGATCACTAACTTCAAAGATAAATATCTGAATCCAATCACAATCACACTTGCACCTCTTCAGGTAATCCTTTTCATTCTTTCAAAATCAAAGTCAAATTCTACTGTTTTGAGTACAAAATCGAACCTTGCTTTTATATCCGGTAAAAGGATAGATTTTTAAAGGAAACAGGATAAAGACCTTACAACTCAGGGTAGACCTCCTAGTTTGCTTGCTCAAATCAAAACAAACAAAATTCTCATACACTGTTGTTTTTCAAAACAAAACTTTCAAAAAAGACAATACTTTGTATACATCCAAACACGGATTATTACAAAGTTAACGTTCTTTTCAAAACATCTTTCGAAAGATAAACAAGCATTTTGTATACATCCACACACGGATCATTACAAAATTCAATTTACAAAGGTATTTGAAACCACATATGAGCAATTTCAGAGCAATTGAAAAGTGATCGAAAAACAAGTGAGCTAAGCAAACTTAAGAGCCCATGGATAACCATGGATACAAAGGGTGCTAACACCTTCCCTTTGTATAACCTACCCCCTTACCCAGAATTTCTTAAAGGTCTTTTTTCTGTTTCTTTTATAAACCTTTCCTTAATTGGATAAAATAAAAGGTCGGTGGCGACTCTGTGAATTTTCAAAAAATGCGAAAGCATTAAGCGACAAAAAAGAGTCAGTTCACGTATCTCTACAGATCAGAGGTATGGCCCGGTATTAAAAAAAATCGGAGGTCCACAGCTGCAAATCCTAATTTAGGGTGAGAGAGGTTATTTGTTATTCTTGTAAACTTGTAACCTTGTTTTAAGAGAAAGTAAAAGAATTGCAGTTATAACCAATTCTTGTGTTCTTCTTATCTTCCCTAATTCCTATTATATTTTGTTCTTGACATCGTTTTCACAACAAATTGGTGCGGTGAGCATGGAGAAGATGCCGTCAACAAAGTATGAGATTGAAAAGTTCACTGGAGTGAATGATTTCGGTCTGTGGCGCTTGAAGATGAAAGCCCTACTGGTTCAACAGGGTTGTTTGGAAGCGTTGAAGGGAGAGGCAGCCATGAATGCTGCATTAACGGCAGCGGAGAAGACAACTATGATCGAGAAGGCACACAACGTAATTTTGTTGAGCCTTGGTGATAAGGTTCTTAGACAGGTATCAAAGGAGACGACGGCATCAGGGTTATGGGCGAAACTTGAAAGTTTGTATATGACCAAATCGCTGGTAAATCGACTCTACTTGAAGCAGGCTTTGTATTCATTCAAGATGGTTGAAGACAAAGTGTTGGCTGAGCAGTTGGATATGTTCAACAAGCTGATTCTTGATCTTGAAAATATTGATGTAAAGATCGATGATGAAGATCAAGCGTTGTTACTATTGTGCGCTTTGTCTCGATCACATGCTCACTTCAAATAAACTCTCTTGTATGGAAGGGAGTCCCTGACCTTTGAAGAAGTTCAATCAGCCCTATATTCAAAGGACCTGAACGAACGAAAGGAGCACAAACCTTCGACTGTTGGTGAAGGTTTAGCCGTTAAAGGAAAACTCTTACGAAAGGATGGTAAGTTTGACAAGAAGAAGGGCAAATGCCAGTCGAAGTCTTACAGTGGCGAAGCATCTGGCATTCGATGCTATCATTGTAAGAAGGGGGTCACACAAGAAAGGTGTGCCCTGAACGCCTGAAAGATCATGGAGGTAAGGATAATGGCAATGCTGCCATTGTTCAATATGATTTCGAATCATCCGATGTTCTTGTGGTTTCAAGCAGTGACTCTAGGAAGGAGTGGATTATGGATTCAGGTTGCACTTGGCACATGACTCCAAACAAAGACTTGTTCGAGGAATTATGTGATCAAGATGGTGGATCGGTATTGCTGAGAAACAACAAGGCTTGCAAGATTGCAGGTGTTGGATATGTGAGGTTCAAGCTCCTTGATGAGTCAATAAGGTTGTTGACTGAAGTCAAGTATGTTCCTGACTTGAAGAGAAATCTGCTTTCTCTTGGTGAATTCGACAAGAAAGGATATGTTTTCCAAGGAGAGAAAAGTATCCTAAGAGTCATGAAGGGTTCGAAGGAAGTCTTAAGAGACGTGAAGAAACAAGGCTTGTATACCCTTGAGGCTGAAGTTGTAAGTGGTTCGACAAATGTTGCATCCACGAAACCTTTATCAAAGACAAAAATCTGGCACATGAGATTGGGCCATGTCAGTGAAAGGGGTCTGGTCGAATTAGGGAAACAAAATCTGCTTGGTGGAGACAAAGTCGAAAAGCTGAAGTTTTGTGAACCCTGTGTACTTGGAAAATCTTATAGAGTGAAGTTCAACAAAGGCAAACAAAGAACACATGGATCCCTTGATTACATCCATGCTGATCTTTGAGGGCCTGCAAGGTGTCCATCATATTCAGGAGCAAGGTATTTTCTATCCATAGTAGATGATTATTCCAGAAAATTATGGGTATTCATCCAGAAGACTAAGGATGAAACTTTTGAGAATTTCAGAAGTTGGAAGACTCTGGTTGAAAATCAGACTGGCAGAAAGGTTAAAAGGTTGAGAACCGACAATGGCCTTGAATTTTGCAATGAGGCATTCGACAGTTTTTGTGTTGCCTCTGGTATTGCAAGGCACAGAACTACTGCAGGTACTCCACAGCAAAATGGTTTGGCTGAAAGGTTTAATCGAACTATTTTGGAGAGAGTCAGATGCATGTTGACTAGTGCTGGACTAAAGAAGGTGTTCTGGGCTGAGGCTGTTTCGACAGTAACATATCTGATAAACAGATGTCCTTCGACAGCGTTAGATATGAAGACACCTGAAGAAGTTTGGTCGGGACATCCACCAGATCTCGACAAACTGAGAGTATTTCGCTGCGTAGCCTATGCTCACATTAGGCAAGACAAGGTCGAACCTAGAGCTCTGAAATGCATGTTCATGGGATACCTTGAAGGAGTCAAAGCTTATAGGCTATGGTTCCTAGAGCCAGGTCACAGGAGGTGTATCACCATTCAAGATGTAGTTTTCAATGAAGCTGAAATGGCTTTTAAGAAAATTGATGATGTTGGTCGAAGTACAGAAACATCTGACGAAGAGCTGGAACAGGTAGAGATTCCTGTTGAGGTGGAGCATGTTGATGGTGAATTGCATATCCCTGATGAAGTCGAAGAAGAGGCAGAAGATGCTGAGGAAGTTGAGGAAACTGACGATGATTACCTATTGTCGAGAGATAGGTCGAGAAGAGTCATCAAGGAACCTCAGAGATTTGGGTATGCAGATCTTATAGCTTATGCCTTAATCTCTGCAAGTGAGGTTCTAAACGAAGAACCTAGAGACTACAAGGAAGTTATGAGGAGTCGAAATAAGACTGAATGACTGAAGGCCATGGATGATGAGATGAAATCTCTTCATGATAATCATACTTGGGAACTGATCAAGAAACCTGCTGAGGCAAGGTTAGTCAGTTGTAAATGGATTTTCAAAGTTAAGGAAGGAATTGAAGGAGTGACGTCGAAAAGATACAAGGCAAGGTTAGTTGCAAGGGGTTTCGCTCAGAAAGAAGGTGTTGACTTCAATGATGTGTTTTCTCCTGTTGTGAAGCATAGGTCCATTCGAATGTTGCTTGCCATGGTGGCACAGTTCGACCTTGAACTGGAACAGATGGATGTGAAGACTGCATTCTTGTATGGTGATCTAGATGAAACGGTCCTGATGAGGCAACCTAAAGGGTATGTCGAAAATGGGAAGGAAAATTATGTGTGCAAGCTAAAGAGATCTTTATATGGACTGAAACAATCTCCTCGACAGTGGAATAGGAAATTCGACAAGTTCATGGAACGTATAAGTTTCATTAGAAGTCTGTTCGACCACTGCGTTTACTTTAGATTTCGACCTGGTAATTCATTTGTTATTTTGTTGCTTTATGTGGATGATATTCTCATAGCAAGCAACAATGTCGAAGATGTGATGAGGGTGAAGGCTGAACTCAATAAGGAGTTCGATATGAAGGATCTGGGAGCTGCTTCCAGGATTCTTGGAATTGACATTCGGAGAGATAGAAAGAAGTCGAAGTTATGCTTATCTCAAGAGGCATATCTACGGAAGATTCTCAAAAAGTTTGGTATGTCAAATTTGAAGCCAGTTGTGACTCCAACAAACCCTCAATTCAAGCCGAGTATTGATCAGTGTCCCAGTACTGATGTCGAAAGAGCCTATATGAATAGCATCTCATATGCTAATATAGTTGGTTCTTTGATGTATGCTATGGTCTGTACTAGACCCGACATAGCATATGCAGTAAGACTTATAAGCAGGTACATGGCAAACCCTGGAAAGGCTCAATGGCAAGCATTGAAGTGGATTTTAAGGTACATAAATAGGTCTCTGAATAGAGTCCTAATTTATGGTGGAGCCTTGGGTGAAGATAGTAAAGCAGTAATAGAAGGATATGTCGACTTTGATTATGCAGGTTGTATGGATTCCAGAAAATCTATTTCTGGATATGTTTTCACTATGTTTGGCACTGCAATTAGTTGGAAAGCAACACTTCAGAAGGTTGTTTCTCTATCAACCACTGAAGTGGAGTATATTGCCCTAACTGAAGCTGTAAAAGAAGCATTGTGGCTTGAAGGTTTTGCGAAAGAGCTGAAACTTCAAGGTCGAGGTATCACTGTTAAATGTGATAGTCAAAGTGCAATGCAGCCGTCGAAGAATTCAACCTATCATGAGCGAACTAAGCACATTGATGTGAGGCTGCATTTCGTCAGAGGAGTAATCGAGCGTGGAGAAGTACAAGTGCTGAAGGTTTCGACTGAAGATAATGCTGCTGATATGATCACCAAGACATTGCCGAGTTGCAAGTTTTTCCACTGTATGCAGTTGATAAAGCTGCATGAAGAAAGCTAGTTTGTTCCCTTGATGTTGTAGAGTTAGATCCAAGGTGGAGGTTTGTGAGATATTGGATCGAACTCTAGTATGGTCGAATGGTAGCTTCTTGGTTCGACAAGATTAAGCATGAAGTCGAAGATTGTTCACATGCTTGTGTCGAAGATGCTAGGGTTGTTAGCATGTTAAATTAGGTTTTAGTGTTTAA
Organism: Vicia villosa; assembly: GCF_029867415.1. Taxonomy (NCBI): domain Eukaryota; kingdom Viridiplantae; phylum Streptophyta; class Magnoliopsida; order Fabales; family Fabaceae; genus Vicia; species Vicia villosa. The sequence continues at coordinate 99,166,353 of NC_081182.1, forward strand.
ACCCTAATTTGTTAAGCTAGCTTGTTTATTAAGTTGGCTTGTGTAATGGGCCTTGTGAAAAAAGCCTATTATTTAGTATGTAGGTTTTATTATAAATAGCATACTAGTCTCTCATCATTGCTAAGCTGCAAATCCTAATTTAGGGTGAGAGAGGTTATTTGTTATTCTTGTAAACTTGTAACCTTGTTTTAAGAGAAAGTAAAAGAATAGCAGTTATAACCAATTCTTGTGTTCTTCTTATCTTCCCTAATTCCTATTATATTTTGTTCTTGACATCGTTTTTCACAACAGAAACAATTTTAAAAAAATCATATATACATTTCAAATGTTTTAAATAATAAATTTAAATCAAAATATCAAAACTTTGGCTATGTATTTATTATTCTAAATTATCAAAAATATATAATAATATATAGAATGAAATAAACGGGGCGGGTTCGGGGACGGGTTCGGGGTGGGTACTAGTGTCCCCATTACCCGACCCGATCCCATATTTTGTAATCGGGGAAAACTCAAATCCGAACTCAAACCCAGTCAAAGCGGGGTTTCCCCGTCAACTTCGGGGTAGATTCGGGTGGGTACCCGCGGATATGGATTTTGTTGTCATCTCTAGTCACGAGCGTGCATGATCACATAATTGGCGCTGAACTTTCTTTAAAAATAAAATAAAATAAAAATTGTCCAAAATATCGTTTTTTTATACAAGCCATTTCTAAAAATCATTTTTTTAGAGTGCAAAACATCACATGTTATTCATGACATTTCAACTATGTTAGTATCCTATAAACAACACAACTACCCTAAATATTTTTTGTTGGACTCCCTACCCTAAATAATTTATTCAATAAATAAAAATATGAAAATAACAAGAAATAATATCCAAAAATACAAAATAAAATATAATTACCCAATTCCTCATTTAACTTTTTTAAAATCAAAAGGGATTAAATGATAAAGATTAATAAATCTTTATATAATGATTAATAAATCTAAGTTAGTAAAATAGTCAGCCAAGTTAATACTAAATGGTTCAATAGATCTTAAATATATTTTGATATCATCTTTAATTAGCCTTTGTCTCATTAAAAATATATTTTGAAAATCAAAAAGGATAAAACCAATAATAAAAGAAAAAGAGTAGAGTGGAATAGGAACGAAACAACAATCTTCTGTAATGATTAAAAATAAATCTAAGTGGGTAAATTAGTACAAATCGATACTAGATGGTTCAATAGTTTAATTCAATTTTAAAAATTAAAACTCTCAAATATTTATTTAAATCGTTAACCATTAATTAGGAGTTAGAAATCATCCATGGGGAAGTTAATCAACTGGTTGACCCACGGATAAATCATAGTTCTTCCTTGAAGGAAAAGTATAGTATTTTTGTAGATTGTCTTGTTAATTTTGAGTATATTCGTAGAGTTGATAAGAATAGCATTAGTATTCTTAGAGTTATCTATCTGTAGCTTTCTTTCTCCGGGCTTTTAGCCTCTCTTTAATAAAAAATTGAAGTTGTTGCCTTATAGACGTGTTAAGGTAAAGTTTAGTCGGTTAAAGCATCACTCATTCCTTTAATTTTTTTCTTCAGTGTGACGCTAAAGCATTTAAAAGAGTCACCATTTGTAAAAATCGAAGATTAAGGATGTGCAGGTAAAAGAATAGAATACTCTGAATACTATTAAAGGCTATATTCATATAAAAAATCACTATTTTAATATTTTTCAGTAAGAAGGGAATGGGAGAGGGAAATATATTTTAGATTAGATGTTTTTAGTTTAATTTTTAAAAAGAAGAGGAAAGAAAAGTGAATAAGAATCTCTAGTGAACAAATTTTTTTCCTCTAAATTGGAAAGATTTAAAAGGGAAAAGAGATGCGTTATTGTGAGTATAATTATATTGACAAAATTACCCCCTCTCTCTTAAGAGAAAGTATATTAAGGATAAGAAATGATCCAATAGTAATTATGTGTGGGAGATTTTAGTGTAGTTTTAGATTCTAGTTTTGAACTTGTTTTAACTTGTTTATATTTCTTTGTTGGATGAACTTGGTTTTAACTTTTTTTTGGTAGTAGAAAAATAAGTGTGGCATATAACACTCGAGTTATTGGTTATGAAAATTTAGTTGATGGTTTATATAAATTATCTTTGACTTCTGTACATTCTGGACTTCCATTTAAAGTATTTCACTCTTATAGACCTAAATGCTTAAGGAAATATGTACATTCTGATCTTTCACCTAAAGCATTTCTCTCTCATAGATCTCGTGTTTGAGGGACTGCCTACATTCCAATCTCCCACCTAAAGTAGTTCAGCAGGGTTATAACCCTGAGTCAATAGAGACCTCCCCAATTCACGTTCTATCTACAAGGGCAAAATCGATCAGGCCAGTCCATAACCAACACTAAAGGAATATTCAAAAAGGGTGCATTAAACACCATATTCGGAGTGGGTTAGTGATCATAATGAATAAGATCATACAAGTGAGAAATAACTATAATGGATATTAAATGGTCTTTATAAGCCCTAAGTAGGGGATAATACATGACTGTTATATAAGGGACATTAACTGAGAGGAGAAGACAACATCTTTCATACGACTCAAATTCATATTTGTGACTCTGACTGGCTCTGCGCTGGTAGAGTTATCCATCGGTATACCTTATGTACGTTCGGAAACCATAAATGGATGATCTAGCTCCACAAAGGAACCAAAAATGAATAGAGTTGGATAACTGTTCTGATCTCCATTACGGTGGTGCAGGGTGGCCCTGCATGGTTAACACTCCAATACAAAGTCAGTTTAAGATTCAAGATAATTATAATGAAATTGGAGATCAGAGATTTTTTTACCTTTCTCTTTGCATGTGAACCATTTTTATACTTTGGGTCAAGTAAAGTGGGCTTGAGATGGATTGGACCTTGACCAATTGGGTCTTAGAGCCACAATAATCCCAATTCATATATTAAAGTGAGGGGCCACATTATAAATCCATGTGCCACACTAGAAACATGTAACACCCTTCTAAAACCCCGCGGAAAATTTAAGAATAATCAGAGTAAAACATGGAAAGGGCATTACAACTTCCAGATAATTAAAACAATACTCATGTCATGCCATAAAAGAGAATGTTAAACCAAAATTATCCAGATTAACATGTTAACACAGCGGAAAATATCTTTAACATCTGAATAATGAAACAACCAGAGTCATAGACTCAAAATACCACCATAAACAAAACACCTAATGATAATAGTTTATCAAGTAACTCTAAATAACGTTCCCAGTGTTACACGACCAGAGCACGACACGGACCCAACTGACTCTAACGAATTACTTGACGAGCTAATCCTCACCAAGTACAAAAGCTACTCCTCAATCTGAAAAATAACAACAGTAAGGGTGAGTCTCATTCACATTTAACCAATGTTATAAGATATAGATAATAAAATATCAATCACATATTATTCACCCAATTACAGTTACGATCAGATTCACAACAACACAATTAGTCACAACAAATACACAATCAACACATATTATAACATTGGACAATCTTCCATTCATGTTATAATATCACAAGTAGCCTAATGCAATGCAACTACATGCATGTGGTACCAAACATGGGATAACCCATCTCACCGATCCACCATCGTCAAGGATACGACAACACCCACTCACTAATTCCACACAATGGGAATTGGCTACCACTGATCCACCATCGTCAAGGATCAGCCACATAATAATTATGAAATGCATGCATCAACCATAACATGCTCGTCATCAACATTAATCAACCAGATGTCATAATCATCAACCAACACAACAATCAATAGCCACACACGGTTTATTCTATCCTCAACCATAACAAACACATATTTTACATCGACAATATATGTATATCAACCACCAGTTACAATCACGGCATCACAACAGATAAAATATTCACCATTGTACCTGTACGCATAAACTATCACCACTAATTAAAATCGAGAGTTTTAATATAAAATTGAGTCACGAATCAAAACACCATTTTATTGTATAAATCATTTAATTAGCTTCGCTATGCTCGAAACGGCACCAAAATCAGACAAACGGGTCAAAAGTTATGACCTTCAGAATATTTTTCAAAAATTGCATGCTTTGCGTCGACGCATAGCCTCCTTGAGGTCGACGCATAGAACTTCTACCACTCTCGGGTAAACGCATGCTGACACTATAGGTCGACGCATGCTGACACTCAGGTCGACACAACTGACACTCAGGTCGATGCATGCTGCGTTTTATGCAGAATTTTGCTGCGATTCTGACATCCTTCCCCTCTCAATCTCAGTCCAATCACACCATAATCATACCCACATCAAAACATCATCAAGTGACATAATACACTACAATTATAACACATTTCAAAAGTTCAATTAGCACCATACATGATCAATATAACCAATATTAACCAATTCCCCAAAACCTAACCTCCTACAACCTAAACATAACTCAATTGATACAAACAACATGTTAAATCCATCCTACTACCTATAATCCCATAATAGAAGATAAATGGAGGAGTCCCCCTTTACCTGAAGGTTGATTCTTCGCTCTTCCTCTCTTCGCACTTCTCTGGTTCTCTGCTCTTTCACGTTCAGACTTCTCTTCTTTTTGGTTTTATTCCTCTTTTCTCACAATCCTTTATTTTGTGAAAAAATAAAACTATTCCAATTAGTAATAGGGCCTACCAACACACCCCTCCTCTTTACTAATCACAGCTTAAGCCCATTTGTTTAATTCTCACAATTCTCAATAATTCCAAATAATCCCCATAATTAAATTAAATTAAATTACGAAAAATACGAAGTGTTACAAAACACATGTGAAAATTGTTCTCCATAAAATAAACAATATCCCAAATTTATCCTTACAAGCGGCAGATATTGTAATTGTCCTAAATAAAATAAAGTAAATGAATTTAAACTAAATGCGGTCTAAATCCTAGACAATTATCATCATTTGACAAAGGATCCTTTCTTGTCGCCTTCACATCCACTTGGCTTGGAGTGGTCAGGCCCTAATACATAAGAGGTTTCTTTAGTGGCTTAGCCTCTAACTTAATGCCTACAAAATTCAAGCTCACGCTCCTCACCTTCTTCGGCTTCATACTATCTACATAATATTTCTTGGCAATTTCATGGTCTCCCTGAAAAACCCCGACTCGCCCATCTGGAAACAAGTACTTCATGCACAAATATAATGTGGATTGGGATGCTCCTAGTTGGATAAAAGCGTGTTGCACTATAATCATGCTATGTGAGGAGGGTGCATCAATGAAAAAAATACCTTACCTTAATATGTATGGCGTTTTCTTCTGCTCCAAAGGTATTCTTCAATGTTATATTGCCTTTCTCCTGTACTTTCTCGCCTAAAATTCCTGCCAACGATCCATAAAGGGCTTTGACATTATCTCCAGGATAAGCCTCTCAAAAACATTCTAGTATAGGATGTTTGTTGATATCCCGTGATCAATCAATACCCTCTTAATCTCCAATCATCACATCTCACGATGATGACCATGGAATCATTTTTATGTGGATGGATTTTTGCAGCATCCTTCTCGGAAAAAGGAAATCTCATCTTCTAGAGCTTCTATCTTTCTTATTATATTAGAGCTAGCAGAAGATCCTTATATGATTAGGATCGGAAGAGCCTATATTTTGCGAGCAAAACTGGTTTCTCCATCTCTGATGAATCCTTTTACGATGATATTAAAAGTGTAGCGTATAGATATATCTAGGAATTCCGGAGACATCTCACCCTTGAGAGTTAGAACTGTTTAGCCCTTGAGTGGAGTTTCCATTGACATAATTCTTTAGGTGTACTTCTCGGATTAAGCCATCTATCTCCTTCTTGAGTTGATAACAATCCTCAGTATGGTGCACCTTGACTTTCTGGAACTTACACCATTTGCTAGGTTCAGACCCTATGACCTCTAACTTTTGATCTGGAAGTTAAGGGATGTTGTGCATGTGGATGACTTCTCACCATATCTGCTAACAATGAGTGTTTATATGCATGAGGCACTCAATGAGTTTTCAATTTTGCTTGAACGCCGTCCTGCCTCTGACATGTTAGGTGTAATGACTTCTTAATGGTTGTTGTGAGCTGTCAGTATTAGAGGTGTTTTTCTTCGCATCTCTGACCTTCTTTTCAGCATTAATTTCCTAGCCCTTTGTGTAATATTCGACACGCATCACCACCTCAGCCAAAGAAGACGCGAACCTTGGAAGAGGGATTCATTAAAGTGTCATACCCTGAAGCCATTTTGAAATGTTGCGACGAACATTTTTTGATTTGGGTTGATGACCTTAATGGTCACCTCATTGAATCAAGTGAGATATTCCTTTAAAGGATTGGAGGGACCTTGATATTATTTAAGAGGTGAGTGTTGACCATCTTTTTTTACCTGCTTGCTGCAAACTAATGGACTAGTTTTTTCACTAGATTATGATAGCTAGTGGTAGAGAGTTGAGGCAGGTTCATAAACCACCTCAAGGTTGTGTCTCTGAAGGTGTCAGAGAGGAACTTGCATTTCAAAAAATTAGGTGTTTCAATGATTGTCATTTGCATGTTGATGGAGGCGACATGTATATATGGATCTTTGCGCTCATCAAACTTAGCCAAAGAGGGTGGCTTGAAATTCATTTGAACATGCATTTACCATATCTCGTCGGAGACAGGCTAGGGGGTCTAGTATCTCCACCATTTCTTTCGGGTCAACCCATTGTAGGTGCTCCTTGAAATGAAGGATGTTATCCTCCAAAGTTTGGCTTTTGGGGACGGAGGTTGTCCATGGCAGCGCACATCTCTGCCACAACAGTTTCCTCGTTGTCACATTGCTTGTTGGCCTAAGTTTAAGTCTTTTCTTCAGCATGATGGAAAAAGGGAATGAACGCCAACTGATCCATCCAGACGAATGTTATAATGGTGACCCAAGTCAATTTTACCGAGGTCCCACGGTGGACGCCAATTGTACTAGTTAAAAGCACAATATGTGACAGCCCCTAGCGATTAAGGACTATCAAAGGGTTCGTCATAAAGTTTAGATCTAGCTCACATAAGGAGTGAAAAACTCTATGTTTCTAGTATTTGTGTGAATATGAGATTGTCTTTCTCAACTTCTGGGTTGAGGTATTTATAGTTGTGTTAGGCTTGAATCCTAGGCCCTTTAAAAATTTCAAATACTTTCGAGAGAATGTGGGAGTGAGCAGTTAATTCTCTATTATTTAGGAGAGCATGGTTAACCTCCTTATGACTTCTTCCATACTATTGTGGAATAGGGACTCACCACTTCCTCATTTTCCCGCATCGCTCGAGTTATCCTAAAGTATGCGACATATTTGATAAATGGGCTCCGCATCTCATAAAGATATGATTAATTGAGAAAAAAACAGAAGGATTTTATGAATGAGACGTTGCATCCCTTGTCTCCCACATCGTCTGTTATAGACCCTTTATTAAGATACCAATACAAATATAGAAATCTATTTTTAAAATTATTTTAGCAAAAACAACAATAGAAAAATGAGAGGTTATTTATATAGCACATGAAGCAATTTTTAAAATTATTCAAAGATTAAAAAAATAGAAAGCGGTAGCAAAATTAAAGGTTACTTTTATAGCATATGTTATTGGTACTAAAATATTAAAAATTAATAAATAGTTTTAAAAAATAGCAATAAATAAAATATCATTGATGTCATGAAGCCACTCTGCAAATATAAATTCTCCAAAACTAAATATTTTAAGAATGTGGGTTAAGGAAAACGAGATTAATTAATACTGTAGTAGTGTTCAAATATTTAGGAAATTTCGGATGATTACCTAAAAATATGGGTTGAAGGAAAAAATTTAGGTGATACCCTTAAATTTAGTTGAATATCGGTATCCAATCAAATAATAGTATTCATTGTCACATTACTTTTTTGTGTTATTTTATTTTTAAAAATAAATAAATTTAAATCGATTTACACTAAAGGTATTAGTATCCAACTAAAACTCATGGGTACCAAAAAATTTATCAAAAATTTATTGAACATGCAATATAATAAATAGATAAAAAAAATTGTTCAACAATTAAATAGGAAAAATAAAATGAATTTATTAGTACTATAGTCCTTATTATTGATTGATGTTTATTTTATGTTTTAATGAATAAAATTAATAATCAAATATATAAAATGCTAATAATGGATCATATTAACATTGAGTGCATTTGATTTTCTAAAAAATGAGATACTAGATAAACTTGGGATGATTCAAATTCATCAGAATCAGAATCAGACTCTGAAGGCGAGCAGACAAACATTGCGCTGATGGCCACAGTTGATGATGGATCAGAATCTACATCAGACTCAGATTTTGAAGAGGTATTTTCTAAACTATCTAGAGAAGAGTTAGTTTCCAGTTTACCAGAACTTCTGGAACTCAAGGCTCATCTTAGTATCAAATACAAAAAGCTGAAAAAGCTATTTGAATCTGAAACTAAGAAGCTGGAAGTAGAAAATTCTGAACTGAAGGAAAAAGTTTTAAAATTATCCAAAGATGTTGGATCTCCTTCTGACTCAGAAAAGTCTATTCCTAGTCTGAACAATATTCTTAAAGAATAAGACTTGAGCTTTAGAAAGTTCTTATCTAGAAGTATTAGAAGAAGTCAACTTGCCTCTATGATATATGCTGTTAGTGGAAATAAAAGAGTTGGCATAGGCTATGAGGGTGATACCCCATACAAACTTGAACCTGTAGATGATATGAAAATCACATACAAGCCATTGTATGATCAGTTCAAGTATGGTCACTCCCATGATATTAGGCTCACCTCACATGCTAAAAGCTTTCACGTCAAACACACTAAGAAGCATGTGACACAAAATAGAAAATATCATGTTGCTCAACCTAAGGAATATCATGTTGTACCTCCTGTTGTTTACCATGCTAAACCCAAGTTCAATCAGAACTTGAGGAAAACTAACAAGAAAGGACCCAATAAAATGTGGGTACCTAAGGAGAAGATAATTTCTGTTGCAGAAATCCTTGGAAGCAAATAAGACAAAGCAAAACATGTCATGGTACCTGGACTCTGGGTGCTCGCGGCACATGACGGGAAAAAGGTCTATGTTCCAAGACCTGGTGCTTAAGTCTGCTGGAGAAGTTAAGTTTGGAGGAGATCAGAAGGGCAAGATAATTGGATCAAGAACCATAAGTACTGGTAACTCTCCTTCTATATGTAATGTACTTCTTGTAGATGGATTAGCTCATAACTTATTGTTCATAAGTCAATTATGTGACAATGGTTATGACATAATCTTTGATCAAAAGTCTTGTAAGGCTGTAAGTCAGAAGGATGGCTCAATCCTATTTACAGGCAAGAGAAAGAACAATATTTACAAGATTGATCTTCAGGATCTTAAGAATCAGAAGGTAACTTGTCTTATGTCTGTTAGCGAAGAGCAATGAGTCTGGCACAGAAGATTAGGCCATGCTAGTTTGAGAAAGATTTCTCAGATTAACAAACTAAATCTGGTCAGAGGACTTCCTAATCTGAAATACAAATCAGATGCACTTTGCGAAGCATGTCAGAAAGGGAAGTTTTCCAAACCTGCATTCAAGTCTAAGAATGTTGTCTCTTCCTCTAGGCCGCTAGAACTTCTGCACATTGATCTATTTGGCCCAGTCAAAACAGCATCTGTTAGAGGGAAGAAATATGGATTAGTCATCGTAGATGATTATAGTTGATGGACATGGGTAAAGTTCTTGAAACACAAGGATGAGTCTCCTTCAGTGTTCTTTGAATTATGCACTCAGATCCAATCTGAGAAAGAGTGTAAAATCATAAAGGTCAGAAGTGATCATGGTGGCGAATTTGAGAAAGATTCTTTGAGGTTTACTTCAAAGAAAATGGTATTGCCCATGATTTCTCTTGCCCTATAACTCCACAGAAAAATGGAGTTGTAGAGCGAATGAATAGGACTCTACAAGAAATGGCCAAAACCATGATCAACGAAACCAATATGGCTAAGCATTTCTGGGCAGAAGCAATAAACACTGCATGCTATATTCAGAATAGAATCTCTATCATACCTATTCTTAATAAGACTCCTTATGAATTGTGGAAGAACAGAAAGCCCAACATTTCATATTTTCATCCTTTTGGATGTGTTTGTTTTATTCTGAACACTAAAGATCATCTCAGTAAGTTTGATTCTAAGGCACTGAAGTGTTTCCTTCTTGGATATTCTGAACGCTCTAAAGGCTACAGAGTATACAATACTGAAACATTGATTGTTGATGAATTAATCAATATCAGATTTGATGATAAGCTTGGTCTTGAAAAGCCAAAGCAGTTTGAGAATTTTGCAGATATAGATATCTCAATTTCAGAAGCTGAAGAACCAAGAAGCAAAGTATCAGAAGCTGAAGAACCCAGAAGCAAAGTATCAGAAGATCAAGTTGCTGCTTCTTTAGAGAATCTCAGAATTTCTGAAGAGCCAATTGTCAGAAGATCTTCTAGACTCAACTCTGCTCACCCAGAAGATGTCATTCTTGGAAAGAAAGATGATCCTATCAGAACAAGAGCATTCTTAAGAACAATGCAGAATGTCAATTAGGTCTTGTTTCTCTGATCGAGCCAACTTCTGTTGATCAAGCTCTAGAAGACGCAGACTGGATAATTGCCATGCAAGAAGAACTAAATCAGTTTACAAGGAATGATGTGTGGGATATTGTTCCTAGACCAAAAGGATTTAACATCATTGGTACGAAGTGGGTCTTCAGAAACAAGCTAAGCGAAAAAGGAGAAGTTGTAAGAAACAAAGCCAGATTGGTTGCTCAGGGATATAGTCAGCAAGAAGGTATTGACTATACAGAAACCTTTGCACCAGTGGCCAGGTTAGAATCTATTCGCTTATTGATTTCTTTTGCCACTCAACATAACATCACTTTATATTAGATGGATGTTAAGAGTGCCTTCTTAAATGGTTATATAGATGAGGAAATCTATGTCCACCAACCTCCGGGTTTTGAAGACTCTAAGTCTCCAGATCATGTTTTTAAACTAAAGAAATCATTATACGGATTGAAGCAAGCTCCTAGAGCTTGGTATGAAAGATTAAGTTCTTTCCTTCTTGACAATGGTTTCACTAGAGGAAAAGTGGATACTACTCTCTTTTGTAAAACCTTTAAAAATGATCTTTTAATTTGCCAAATTTATGTTGATGATATTATATTTGGAACATCTAATGCTACACTTGGAAAGGAGTTTGCTAAGTCTATGCAGGATGAGTTTGAAATGAGCATGATGGGAGAACTCAAGTATTTCCTTGGGATCCAGATCAATCAAACATCAGAAGGAACGTATGTTCATCAAACCAAGTATGTGAAAGAACTTCTGAAGAAGTTTAATCTTTCTGAAAGCAAAGAAGCAAAGACTCCTATGCATCCAACGTGTATCTTAGGTAAGGATGAGGTAAGTAAGAAGGTAGATCAGAAGTTGTACAGAGGTATGATTGGATCTCTTCTATATCTTACTGCTTCTAGACCTGATATTTTATTCAGTGTTTGTCTGTGTGCAAGATTCCAATCAGATCCTAGAGAATCTTACTTAACTGCTGTTAAGAGAATTATGAGGTATCTGAAAGGTACTACTAATGTTGGTTTAGTCTACAGAAGATCTGAAGAATACAACTTAGTAGAATATTGTGATGCTGATTACGTTGGAGATAGAATTGAAAGAAAGAGTACTTCTGGAAGTTGTCAATTTATTGGAAGTCATATGATCTCCTGGTACAGCAAGAAGCAAGCTACAATTGCCCTTTCTACAACAGAAGCAGAATATGTTGCTACTGCTGGATGTAGCACACAGATGCTCTGGATGAAAAGTCAGCTAGAAGATTATCAGATATATGAGAGTAACATTCCTATCTTCTGTGATAATACTTCTGCTATTTGTTTGTCTAAGAATCCAATCTTACATTCCGAAGCTAAACATATTGAAATCAAAGATCATTTCATTAGGGACTATGTTCAGAAGGGTGCTCTATCTTTAAACTTTGTCGACACAGACCATCAATGGGTTGATATCTTTACAAAACCCCTTGCTGAAGATAGGTTTAAGTTCATTCTGAAGAATACCAGTATGGATTTATGCCCAGAATGAGAAGATGAGAAGTTCTGACGTATGGATTAGTTCTGAAATGATTTTATTTTATCTTCTTATAAGAAGTTCTGATGTTGATCATTTAGAAGTTCTGATTCTGTTATTACTAACGTTTCATTATCTAAGTTGATTCATAATTTCTTTTAAAGCAAAACAGCTGTCACCAACTTTCCAGATGTTGAACACGTGTTCACTCTATTTGGACAAGTACGCGTGCAGTTGAGGAGACGCCTCCCTAGGTAACTGTGCAAATCATTTTAAATATTACGTTATCTCTTCTAACGTCATTTCTCATTAAATGCATTTGATTCTATGTTTTTCTGTAATCCTGTTCATTCAAACGCATATTGCATTTCATTTCAAATTCATCTCTATATAAACTCATCTCCATAACAATTCATCTCTTTACATTCTCTCTCTTCATTCATCTCTCTCTTTCTCGTTTTTGCATAAACCCTAGTTTCTAAACCGAATCTCAGAGTGAATTCATGCTTCCATCCTCAAGTATTCAATACAAAATGTCTTCAGCACATCTTGTTCAACATAAATATGGATATCATCCCTTGAAGACTTGTTCTATTCCATATGATAAACTAGAAGTTCTCTGCGAAACAATGGTGGATTTTGAAAATCTTTTGGAACATGATTTCAAAACCAAGGATGCAATGCTGGTACAAGGTTGGAAACTTTAAGAGCTGCTCATGACTCCAAGTTGGATCATGTTGCTATTTAAAGCTTATGGAAAATCTTTAAGAAGGACTTTCAGTTTGATGCTATGAACATCCATAAGAGATGCTTAGCTAAGGCACCTGGTTCTCCTGGTTGTTTCTTAGAAGTTGATGATGGTAAGTACTATCATCCAATCAGAAATTGGAAATCTCTTGAAGAGAAGAAGTTTGTAGATGAGCTGGAAGATGAACCATGTCTTGCAATGGTCGCATGGAAGCCTCAGTTTCTTGTTCTGACTGGAGACTTTCAGTCTTTATTCAACTAGCTAAGGGAGAATCCCTCAGAGAAAGCACCAGATATGGTATATCCAGCTGTTGAATACCCATCAGAAATTGCTGCTCCTACACCTCCAAGGAATCTGGCTGAGATCCTTCAGGCTCTTGCAAATTCTGATTCTGATATCCCTGCTCCAAAATATGTTGAAGATGCTTCTATGTCAGAAGCTGATGCTGAGACTCAAGATGCTGAGAATCATCCTGCTGATAAACTTCCTGCTCAGGAAAATCAAGATGATATTCTCATGATTGATGTTGCTGTTGAGCATGCTACTCCCTTGAATGATAGCTGTGAAGCTTCTTCTGATGAATCTTCTGTTCTGGTGAACGCCATGAAGGCTCTTCAAAAGAATCAAGCTGATCCCTCACAATGAGTTTCGCTCATTTATGAAGACGCAGACAGAAAGCACTTCTGAGATTCAAAACCTTCTGGCCAAAATAGTTTCTAAGCTAGGCTAGTCGTAGTCCTTTGGTCTTAGTTGTTTTCTTGTTTCTTGCATCTGTTTCTTGCATCTGCCTCTATCCTTTTGTATCTTCTGATATTTTATTGAATCAATGAAATATTATCTTCTTCTCTCATATTGTTTTTTCATCTGACTCTTTTAAATGATTTTTGATGTTATGACAAAAAGGGGGAGAAACGTGATAATTGATTTGGTTTATTATATCAATTGCTGGGATTAAGTCTCAACATTCCTAACATTATTTGCAAGTTCTATGTCTTTGAGATTTTTTGCAGGATTGAAGATATTCTGAAAAAGCTCAACATGAGAAGCAAATACATGGGGAAATGCAATTCTATAAAGAAACATGTTCTTGGAATTGAAGCAAGCTTAGTGCTGTGAAGCTTCAAGTTCAGAAGCAAGAAGAAAGAATGTTCTGATATTCTCGTGGCAGAATATTCTCTAATACATTCCTATCTCTCATATGTTCTGATACAAATTCTTTTTAAGAACTTATCAAAGTTTGCTCTGATATTTTTTTAGCATTGCTCTGATACATGTTCTTTCTCAAAAGAATGTTCTGATTCATTCGTTCATGCTCTGACTTTTGTCGTCTAGTTTATTCTGAAACATTTCATGATGTAAAGATGCTCTGATGATGCTCTAATACATTCAAGAATGTTTTGATACAATCAAGCATGCTATGATTCAAGAAGAAATTCAAAGCTCTGAAGCTGTCCTATGGAAGCAAGAAGCAGAAGCTCTGAATGTTTTGAAGTTCTAGGCAAATGTGAACGTCTCGACTGAAATGGAAAATACTCAGGGAAGTCTTTTATATATAAATTCTTCTAGTATTTATTTCAGGGGGAGATTGTTAATCTCAGGGGGAGACATATTCACACACTATGTTTATATGCTTATGCTATAGTTGTGTAATTGTCTTTAGTCATCTGATATTCTGATTGCAAATTTATATCAATTATATATGTTTTTGTCATCATCAAAAAGGGGGAGATTGTTAGAACAAGAATTGTTCTGATCAATATTCTTATTTTTGATGATAACATTATATATGAATTTTGTATAAGACAATGTGGTACTCTAATCCTATGCATTTTCCATTTCAGGAAATATATAAAGAGTATGCACAATTCAGCGCAAGAAGCACTGACTCAGAAGGTTCAAGTATGCAACATCAGAACATGCTCTCGCAAGACATCAGAAGATGGTCAAGCAGAATCACAACATGGTCTATGAAGCATCAGAAGAACTTGAGTTCAGAAGCAGAAGCACTGAAGTTCTTATGGTATCACGCTAGAAGCACTTCAAAGTCAGAAGACAAGAAGATGTTCTGCACCAAGCTGAATGACTCTGATATTCAAACGTTGTATCTACAAACATCAGATCAGAAGCAAGCACAAGATGACAGGCTACGCTGACTGACAAAAGGAACGTTAGAAGCTATTAAAGGCAAAGTCAGTTAAAGCAGGA